>NC_091287.1:457480366-457781795 GCF_032444005.1 Ranitomeya imitator | reverse complement strand
GTTTTTTTTTACTTTTACGCTGGTAACCAGGGTAAACATCGGGTTACTAAGCGCGGCCCTGCGCTTAGTAACCCGATGTTTACCCTGGTTACCGGCATCGTTTGTTGCTGGTCTGTGTGACAGCTCTCCAGCGACCAAACAGCGACGCTGCAGCGATCGGGATCGTTGTCTGGATTGCTGCAGCGTCGCTAAATGTGAAGGTACCTTTAGTTTCTCTGGCCTAGAGCAGGAAGATAAGACTCTGCCTACAGTCCTGCCTGCTCTCACTCTTATCAGTTGAATATAACTCTCAACATTCTCCCATGTTTGTGCTGATCACAGCACGAGCAGGGGAGAATGATAAGAGTGATCTTCAGCACCCAGCACCGGGGAACAGCACTAACTGAACCGCTGCTTCCTAAGCACCGGTATGAGTAACATTGATGACACACTGATATTATCCGTGTGTAATCAGTGTGTACGTGTGCGGGACGTTTTGCATCCTGTGCTGATGTTTAAAAACGAACATGTAAGCGTATTCTGCCTACTGAAAAACATTCTGTGGACACACACTGACGTGCACAGACCCATTCACTTGAATGTGTCTACCTGTGTAAGTGTCTCTGGTGCGTGTGAAAAGTGTCACCACACGTACCAGACATACTGAAGTCTGAAAAAGCCCTTACATGGAGTTTGGATCCTGTGAAAATCAAATAAATCCTACTCTGATGGCACACAGTTTACAACTTTTTACAGTACCGTAATACATTAATGCTTAATGTTTATTCTAACTGGACATCTAAAGTAATGCGCTCGCAATGATTTTTTTTACTGACCCGACTTTCCATAAATGCAGTGATTTTATCATGTTTTCAGAAAATAGTGCCAAAAAAAAGAAGCATCGGGTATATGGTCTAACATTACCTCTAAATTATCATAGCAAAACAAAAAATGCGCTTCAACTTTGGTTCCTTACCTGAACCTTAACCAATGTTTTTATTTCTTCTTGGAGCATTCTCAGGTCGTTGTCTTCTTCTTCCTTAATAATCTGATCCCACACCACTGCAGCAGCTTCTAGAGGTGTAAGGGTCTCATCTGAGTCAAACTGCACATCTAGAGAGAGGTTTGGTTTGATACATTAGGACAAAAGGATTGGACTAGAGACCCAAAATAACAACATAGGAATCGTGTTTTACCAAGATGCTTTCCTTGTGATACTCGGGTGAGGAACTGTGATACTAAGACGGCTTTTGATTTCTCTGAATCCAATGTTAATAGACCCTCCAGAATCGCTGTAAATGAAAGTAAATAAGTCAGCATAATCTTTTATTTGCCCTGAATAGATAGGGGTGTTTAGCAAATATGAAGACTAAAGGTACCGCCACACATAACGATATCGTTAACGATATTGTTGCTTTTTGTGACGTAGCAACGATATCGTTAAGGAAATCATTATGTGTGACAGCGACCAACGATCAGGCCCCTGCTGGGAGATCGTTGGTCGCTGAACAAAGTCCAGAACTTTATTTTGTCGCTGGATCACCCGCTGACATCGCTGGATCGGCGTGTGTGACGCCGATCCAGCGATGTCTTCACTGGTAACCAGGGTAAATATTGGGTTACTAAGCGCAGGGCCGCGCTTAGTAACCCGATGTTTACCCTGGTTACCAGCGTAAACGTTAAAAAAACAAACACTACATACTTACCTTCCGTGTCTGTCCCCCGGCGCTGTGCTTCTCTGCACTGGCTGTGAGCGCCGGCCAGCCGGAAAGCACAGCGGTGACGTCACCGCTCTGCTTTCCGGCTGACCGGCGCTGACAGTGCAGAGGAAAGCAGAGCGCCGGAGGACAGACACGGAAGGTAAGTATGTAGTGTTTGTTTTTTTTACGTTTACGCTGGTAACCAGGGTAAACATCAGGTTACTAAGCGCGGCCCTGCGCTTAGTAACCCGATGCTTACCCTGGTTACCAGGGGACTTCGGGATCGTTGGTCGCTGGAGAGCTGTCTGTGTGACAGCTCTCCAGCGACCAAACAGCGACGCTGCAGCGATCAACATCGTTGTCGGTATCGCTGCAGCGTCGCTTAGTGTGACGGTACCTTAAAGGTACCTTCACACTGACCAACTTCACAACGATATCGCTAGCGATCCGTGACGTTGCAGCATCCTGGATAGCGATATCGTTGTGTTTGACACGCAGCAGTGATCTGGATCCTGCTGGGAGATCGTTGGTCGGAGCAGAAAGTCCAGAACTTTATTTCGTCGCTGGATCTCCCGCAGACATCGCTGAATCGGCGTGTGTGATGCCGATTCAGTGATGTCTTCACTGGTAACCAGGGTAAACATCGGGTTAATAAGCGCAGGGCCGCACTTGGTAACCCGATGTTTACCCTGGTTACCAGTGTAAATGTAAAAAAAAAAAAAAAAAAAAAAAACACTACATACTTACATTCCGGTGTCTGTCGCGTCCCTCGGCATTCTGCTTCCCTGCACTGTCAGCGCCGGCCGTAAAGCAGATTACAGCGGTGATTTCACCGCTTTGCTTTACGGCCAGCCGGCACTCACAGTCAGTGCAGGAAAGCACAGCGCCGGGGGACAGACACCGGAATGTAAGTATGTAGTGTTTTTTTTTTTTACATTAGCACTGGTAACCAGGGTAAACATCGGGTTACTAAGCGCGGCCCTGCGCTCAGTAACCCGATGTTTACCCTGGTTACCAGGGGACTTCGCATAGTTGGTCGCTGGAGAGCGGTCTGTGTGACAGTTCTCCAGAGACCACACAACGACGCTGCAGCGATCGGCATCGTTGTCTAGATCGCTGCAGCGTCGCTAAATGTGACGGTACCTTAAGGAGCCCAATCATGCAAAATCTCTGCCAAGGGCAGGGTATTGTCATCGCCTCACTTCTAGGGAGCAATCAGGAAAAGGCTTCCAGGGTGGGCAATTTAAAGAAAGTACCACATGTTGGTTCTGGGGTTTCAATGTTTGGGAAACTCCTAGGTAGTTGTGTGATATATTCTTGCTTAGTCAAATGGCAACATCATGGGAGCCATACATCTTCACATCCTCCCTGCTCTTCTGCGGCACACACTAGGATGTCAATCATATTGCTGTGGGCATGTGAAGGGCAGTGACCAAAACAGGCAATTCTACGTGCCCAATTTTTTTGCTGTATCGCATTTACCACACAGATTAAAAAGTTTAATATTTTCATAGATTGGAGATTTACGGACACAACATCATACACAGTGGGTACAGAAAGAATTACGACCCCTTTAAATTTTTCACTCTTTGTTTCATTGCAGCCATTTGGTAAATTCAAAAATGTTCACTTTTTTTTCAATGTGCACTCTGCACCCCATCTTGAATGAACAGAAATGCAGTAATTTTTGCAAATTTATTAAAAAAGAAAAACTGAAATATCGCATGGTCATAAGTATTCAGACCCTTTGCTCAGTATGGAGTAGAAGCACCTTTTGAGCTAGTACAGCCATGAGTCTTCGTGGGAATGATGCAACAAGTTTTTCACACCTGGATTTGGGAATCTTCTGCCATTCTTCTACTTTGCAGCCGGTGCTTATGCAGTGCAGGGGGCTGGCGCCGGAGGACGTGACGGATGCCGGAATGTGGGTGTGTAGTGGTTTTTTTTTTTTTGCATTTGCAGTGGTGACCGGGGTGGACGTCGGGTTGCTGGGCGCGGCCCTGCGCTTGGTGGCCCGATGTTTACCTCTCCAGCGACCACACAACGACTAAACAGCGACGCTGCAGCGATCGGCATCGTTGTCTATATCGCTGCAGCGTCGCTTAATGTGACGGTACCTTAAGTCAAGCCCTTCACTGGCTTCCTATCGCCTAGAGACTCCAGTTCAAAACCCTCACAATGACATACAAAGCCATCCACAACCTGTCTCCTCCATACATCTGTGACATGGTCTCCTGGTACTTACCTACACGCAACCTCCGATCCTCTCAAGACCTCCTTCTCTACTCCCCTCTCATCTCTTCTTCCCACAACCGCATCCAAGACTTCTCCCGTGCTTCCCCCATACTCTGGAACTCTCTTCCCCAACACATCACACTCTCGCCTACTATAGAAACCTTCAAAAAGAACCGACTCACCTCTTCCGACAAGCCTACAGCCTGCAGTGATCCTGAAGTTACTGAAACGCCGCACAACCTGCCCTACCCTCTCCTAGTGTTTCATCACCAAATCCCCTACAGACTGTGAGCCCTCGCGGGCAGGGTCCTCCCTCCTTATGTACCTGTATGCCTTGTTATCTGCTCATGTTTAATGTATTTGTCTATATTTGCCCCGTATTCACATGTAAAGCGCCATGGAATAAATGGCGCTATAAAAATGTATAATAATAATAATAATTCTTCCTTGCAGATCCTCTCCAGTTCCGTCAGGTTGGATGGTGAACGTTGGTGAACATCCATTTCCAGGTCTCTCCAGAGATGCTCAATTGGGTTTAGGTCAGGGCTCTGGCTGGGCCAGTCATGAATGGTCACAGAGTTGTTCTGAAGCCACTCCTTTGTTATTTTAGCTGTGTGCTTAGGGTCATTGTCTTGTTGGAAGATGAACCTTCAGCCAAGTCTGAGGTCCAGAGCACTCTGTAAGAGGTTTTCATCCAGGATATCTCTGTACTTGGCCACATTCACGTTTCTTTCAATGACAACCAGTCATCCTGTTCCTGCAGCTGAAAAACACCCCCATAGCATGATGCTGCCACCACCATGTTTCACTGTTGGGATTGTATTGGGTTGGTGATGAGAAGTGCCTGTTTTTCTCCACACATACCCCTAAGGCTGTGTGCACATGTTCCGGATTTTTCGCTATAAAAACGCTCACATTAAGCATCCTATTAATAGAATGCAATCCGCATTTTGTATGCACATGCTGCGTTTTTTTTCCAGAGCGGAAACGCATTCCGGAAAAAAACGCAGCATGTTCATTAATTTGCGGAATCGCGGGGATTCCACACACATAGGAATGCATTGATCCGCTTACTTCCTGCATGGGGCTATGCCCACCATGCGGGATGTAAGCAGATCATGTGCGGATGGTACCCAGGCCCTGGTAACCATAATTGTTAAGAAAAAGAATTAAAATAAAAAATAGTGATATACTCACCTTCCGATGGCCCCCAGAGTCCTCCTGCCTCTCAGCGGTGCACATGGCGGCTTCAGTTCCGAGGGATGCTTTGAATGAAGGAACTGGGATGACGTTGCGGTCACGTGACCGTGAAATCATCCCAGGAGGAGATCGAGGGCCGTCGGAAGGTAAGAATAACCATTTTTTAAAATAATTTTTAACATTAGATCTTTTTACTATTGATGCTGCATAGGCAGCATCAATAATAAAAAGTTGGTCACACTTGTCAAACACTATGTTTGACAAGTGTGACCAACCTGTTAATCAGTTTTCCAAGCGATGCTACAGATCGCTTGGAAAACGCTAGCATTCTGCAAGCTAATTACACTTGCAAAACGCTAGTGTTTAGCGGGAAAACGCATGCCAATTCCGCATGCGATATACCCGTGGCAGGAGTTGCAGAATTGCCGTGGAAATTTCAGTGGCAATTCTGCAACATGTGTACTTAGCCTTAGAATTATCACCAAAAAGGTCTATCTTCATCTCATCAGACCAGAGAACCTTATTTCTCATAGTCTGGGAGTCCTTCATGAGTTTTTATTTTTAGCAAACTCTGTGCGGGCTTTCATATGTCTTGCACTGAGGAGAGGCTTCCGTCGGACCACTCTGCCATAAAGGCCCGACCGGTGGAGGGCTGCAGTGATAGTTGACTTTGTGGATCTTTCTCCCATCTCCCTACTCCATCTCTGGAGCTCAGCCACAGTGATCTTGGGTTCGTCTTTACCTCTCTCACCAGGGCTCTTCTCCCACGATTGCTCAGTTTCGCTGGACAGCCAGGTCTACGAAGACTTCTGGTGGTCCCAAACTTCTTCTGTTTAAGGATTACGGAGGCCACTGTGCTATTAGGAACCTTGAGCACTGCAGAAATTCTGTTGTAACCTTGGCCAGATCTGTGCCTTGCCACAATTCTGTCTCTAGCTCCTTGGCCAGTTCCTTTGACCTCATGATTCTCATTTGGTCTGACATGAACTGTGAGCTGCGAGGTCTTATATAGACAGGTGTGCGCGTTTCCAAATCAAGTCCTATCAGTTTAAGGCTGCCGTCACACTAGCAGTATTTGGTCAGTATTTTATATCAGTATCTGTAAGCCAAAACCAGGAGTGGGTGATAAATGCAGAAGTGGTGCATATGTTTCTATTATACTTTTCCTCTAATTGTTCCACTCCTGGTTTTGGCTTACAGATACTGATGTAAAATACTGACCAAATACTGCTAGTGTGACGGCAGCCTTAGGCTAGGTTAACACTTGCGTTGTGCAGTCCGTTCAACAAATCCGTTAAACGGACTGCACTAACGCAAGTGCCGACTTTGGCACTGCGCTAGCGCAGATGGAGCATCTGCTAGCTCCATCTGCGCTAGCAGTGACGGACCCGGAAACGCTGCAGCCCGCGTCTCGGGTCCGTCACTCAATGACGGCACATCGCTAGCGCACGCCCATTGTGGGCGTGCGCTAGCGATGCGTTCGCCATTGCAAGTAATGGCGGCGTTAACGGACTGCGCTACCCAACGTTATGCCACGGTGTAACGTAGTCCGTTAAACGGGTTCACACAACGCAGTGTGAACCCAGCCTTATTAAACACAGCTGGCCTTGTAGAACCATCTCAAAGAGGATCACAAGGAAATGGACAGCATGTGACTTAAATATGAGTGTCTGAGCAAAGGGTCTGAATACTTATGACTGTGATATTTCAGGTTTTTCTTTTTTAATAAACTTTGCAAAAATTTCTACATTTCTGTTTTTTTTAGTCAAGATGGGGTGCAGAGTGTACATTAATGTGAAAAAAATGAACTTTTTTGAATTTACCAAATGACTGCAATGAAACAAAGAGTGAAAAATTTAAAGGGGTCTGAATACTTTCTGTACCCACTGTAAATCTCTAGCCTTGTACAGGCGCAAACTAAACAGAATAGACCCTGGATATTCATACATGGCCCTTTAATTGTGCGATCCTGGTGGGGCTTCCAGTTGAATGCTCATTTTACTCCTCACAAACAGTGCAGTGTCAAGAGTGCTAAAACTGCTCGCAGTGCTGTGAGTGGTGACTGTATTTGCTCCGGGCGTGCTTATAGCCGCTGCCCCCAGTGCTGCGAGTGGTCTGTATTTGCTCCGGGCGTGCTTATAGCCGCAGCTCACACTGCTGTGAGTGGTCTGTATTTGCTCCGGGCGTGCTTATAGCCGCTGCTCACACTACTGTGAGTGGTCTGTATTTGCTCCGGGCGTGCTTATAGCCGATGCTAACAGTGCTGTGAGTGGTGACTGTATTTGCTCCCAGCGTGCTTATAGCCGCGGCTCACAGTGCTGTGAGTCGTGACTGATGTTGCTCCGGGCGTATTTATAGCCACGGCTCACAGTGCTGTGAGTGGTGACTGTATTTGCTCTGGGCGTGCTTATAGCCGCTGCTCACACTGCTGTGAGTCGTGACTGATGTTGCTCCGGGCGTGCTTATAGCCGCTGCTCACACTGCTGTGAGCGGTCTGTATTTGCTCCGGGCGTGCTTATAGCCGGTGCTAACAGTGCTGTGAGTGGTGACTGTATTTGCTCTGGGTGTGCTTATAGCCGCTGCTCACACTGCTGTGAGTGGTCTGGATTTGCTCTGGGCGTGCTTATAGCCGGTGCTAACAGTGCTGTGAGTGGTGACTGTATTTGCTCCCGGCGTGCTTATAGCCGCTGCTCACAGTGCTGTTAGTGGTGACTGTATTTGCTCTGGCAGGGCTTACAGTATATCCTCTGCTCAGAGTGCTGCGAGTGGTGACTGGTGTTGTTCCGAGGGTGCTTATAGTCGCTGCTCACAGTGCTGTGAGTGGAGACTGTATTTGCTCCGGGCGTGCTTATAGCCGCTGCTCACCGTGCTGTGAGTGGTGACTGTATTTGCTCTGGCAGGGCTTACAGTATATCCGCTGCTCAGAGTGCTGCAAGTGGTAACTGATGTTGCTCCGAGCATGCTTATAGTCCCTGCTCACAGTGTTGTGAGTGGTGACTGTATTTGCTCCGGGCGTGTTTATAGCCGCTGCTTAGTGCTGTGAGTGGTGACTGTATTTGTTCCGAACGTGCTTATAGCCGCTGCTCACAGTGCTGTGAGTAGTGGTGACTGTATTTGCTCCGGGCGTGCTTATAGCCGCTCACAGTGCTGTGAGTGGTGACTGTATTTGCTCCGGGTGTGGTTATAGCCGCTGCTCACAGTGCTGTGAGTGGTGACTGTATTTGCACTGGCAGGGCTTAGTGTATCCGCTGCTCAGAGTGCTGCGAGTGGTAACTGATGTTGCTCCGAGCGTGCTTATAGTCGCTGCTCACAGTGTTGTGAGTGGTGACTGTATTTGTTCTGGTCGTGCTTATAGCCGCTGCTCAGTGTTGTGAGTAGTGACTGTATTTGCTCCGGGCGTGCTTATAGCCGCTGCTCAGTGTTGTGAGTGTGGTGACTGTATTTGCTCCGGGCGTATTTATAGCCGCTGCTCAGTGTTGTGAGTGGTGACTGTATTTGCTCCGGGCGTGTTTATAGCCACTGCTCACAGTGCTGTGAGTGGTGACTGTATTTGCTCTGGGCGTGCTTATAGCCGCTGCTCAGTGCTGTGAGTGGTGACTATATTTGCTCCGGGCGTGTTTATAGCTGCTGCTCACAGTGTTGTGAGTGGTGACTGTATTTGCTCCGGGCGTGTTTATAGCCGCTGCTCAGTGTTGTGAGTGTGGTGACTGTATTTGCTCCGGGCGTATTTATAGCCGCTGCTCAGTGTTGTGAGTGGTGACTGTATTTGCTCCGGGCGTGTTTATAGCCACTGCTCACAGTGCTGTGAGTGGTGACTGTATTTGCTCTGGGCGTGCTTATAGCCGCTGCTCAGTGCTGTGAGTGGTGACTGTATTTGCTGCGGGCGTGCTTATAGCCGCTGCTCAGTGCTGTGAGTAGTGACTGTATTTGTTCCGAGCGTGCTTATAGCTGCTGCTCACAGTGCTGTGAGTGGTGACTGTATTTGCTCCGGGCGTGCTTATAGCCGCTGCTCAGTGCTGTGAGTGGTGACTGTATTTGCTCCGGGCGTGCTTATAGCCGCTGCTCAGTGCTCTGAGTGGTGACTGTATTTGTTCCGGGCGTGCTTATAGCCGCTGCTCAGTGCTGTGAGTGGTGACTGTATTTGCTCCGGGCGTGCTTATAGCCGCTGCTCAGTGCTCTGAGTGGTGACTGTATTTGTTCCGGGCGTGCTTATAGCCACTGCTCACAGTGCTGTGAGTGGTGACTGATGTTACTCTGGGCGTGTTTATAGCCGCTGCTCCCAGTGCTGCGAGTGGTGACTATAGTTGCATCTGAAAGCTGGCAGCTCCAATGAGGAATTAAGGGACTTTTCTTTCAGTTTGGGATTGGGGACATGACAGGTTCCCTTTACAAAAAAAAAAAAAAAAATCAAATGCATATTTAGTATATTTTCATCCATACAAGTCTAATCAAAATAAAAAATAACCTATAAATTAAAGGGAATCTGTCACCTAATTTTGGGCTGTAGAATAAGCCCCTGGTGGTGGTGGCCGCAGTTTATAGTGGCAAAATTAGGTGACAGATTCCCTTTAAAGGCCGTACAGAAAAAAAAGAAACAGACAGCAAAATTGCCGTTTCGCGGTCGCTGCACTAGTAAAAAAAATAAATAAATTAAAATATCACAAAAATTCCAGGAGAAAATCATTTGTACCCCAAACATGGTACCATGAAAAACAAGTCCTAACACAGCTCCAGCTATGGAAAAATGTCAAAAGTTATGGGTCTTGTAAAATGGAGACACAAAACATGTTTTTCCTTGTACAGGCCTCTAAAATAATAAGAATAGTAAACCTCTGTATAAGTTTGGTACCGCCGTCATTTTTACCGCGCAATGAATGCTGTAAATAGCAGAATTGGAGTTATTTGCACCGTATCTCCAGCTGGTAGTTGCGCCATTTTTAGGTGCAATATATGGTTAAAAATAAACAAACCTACTTTTCCTGTAAAACCTAAACCATCATGTGGCTGCTGTAAAAAAACAAGGTTATAAAAAAATACATGAAAACATCATGAGACCCGAACTATATAATGTCTGCGTCATTAAGGGGTCAGAGGTTTCCAGTGATAATGTCCTATCACTGTGTAATCTGACCAGTCAGGGGGGCGCTATTATGCCGGACATGGACGCACGTGATAAGGCAGTAACCCTCTGCCAGCACGAAGGCTATGTGCACACGTATAGAGCTCCTCTGCGTTTTTTCTTGCGGATTTATCGTGTTTTCTATTGCGGATTCTGCTGCAGTTTTACATCTGCAGTTTTCTATTGGAGCAGATGTAAAAACGCTGCGGATTCCGCACAAAGAATTGACATGCTGCGGAAAATAAAACACGTTTCCGTGCGTTTTTTTTCTGCAGCATGGGCACAGCGTTTTTGGTTTCCCGTAGGTTTACATTGTACTGTAAACTCATGGGAAACTGCTGCGGATGCAAAATCTGCATCGTGGGCACATAGCGTAATGATGACCAAGGCGTTGGCCGACGCCCAGAGCCGCGCACAATCACAGCCAGCTATAATATTGCTCCGCCGCAGCACAGCGCTGGCACATAACGCTCAGTGCTTTGGTTGGCGCACTGAAAGGCTATGTGCACACGTATAATGGTACCCTGCGGATTTTTCTGCAGCAGATTTGATAAATCCGCAGTGGAAAACCGCTGCAGATTTTCTGCAGTTTTACAACTGCGATTTTCTATTTGAGCAGTTGTAAAACCGCTGCGGAATCCACAGAAAGAAGTGACATGCTGCGGAATGTAAACCGCTGCGTTTCCGTGCAGTTTTTCCGCAGCATGTGCACAGCGTTTTTGGTTTCCCATAGGTTTACATTGAACTGTAAACTCATGGGAAACTGCTGCGGATCCGCAGCAAAATCCGCATCGTGTGCACATAGCCTAAGGGTATGTTCACACGTTCCTGATTTCCATCCTTTTTTTTTAGGACTGTTTTTTAAAAAACTGCAGCTCTTGGCAGAAAACGCAGGTCCTTTTTTTGGTCCTTTTTTGATCCTTTTTTTAATGCAGTTTTCTATGCAGTTAAAATGGCTGAAAGTACCCTAACCCTACCCCTAACCGTACCCCTAACCCTATTCTAACCTTAGTGGAAAAAAAAAAAAAAAAATTCTTAATTTTTTTTTATTGTCCCTACCTATGGGGGTGACAAAGGGTGGGGGTGTCATTTACTATTTTTTTTTTATTCTGATCACTGAGAGAGATTATATCTCAGTGATCAAAATGCACTTTGGAACGAATCTGCCGGCAGGCAGATTCGGCGGGCGCACTGCGCATGCGCCTGCCATTTTGCAAGATGGCGGCGCCCAGGGAGAAGACGGCCACTGGGTAAGTATAAGGGGGGGAGATTAGGGCACGGGGGGGGCATCAGAGCACGGGGCGGTGGGATTGGAGCACGGGGCGGTGGGATTGGAGCACGGGGGGGCAGCCACACTCTGCCCACGCACTTCCGCCCGCTTCCCCGCACTTCCTGCTGCAGCGGTTCGGCACCACAAGCCGCAGTAAAACCCGCAGATATTTTTTTCATCTGCGGGTTTTACTGTGGGTTTGACCTCACAATGGAGGTCAATGGGTGCAGAACCGCTGCGGCTCCGAAAAAAGAAGTGACATGGTACTTCTTTTTTCCCGCAGCTATTCAGCGCGGCTTTTTTTTTTATTTTCTGCATTGTGGGCACAGCAGTTCCTGTTTTCCATAGGGTACAATGTAATGTACCCTGCATGGAAAACAGCTGCGGACCCGCAGCGGGAAAATCGCGGCAATTCCGCATGAAAAAAAGGATCGTGTGAACATGGCCTAACAGGACCCGGTGCTTTGGTCGGCGCACTGATACCGGACCAAAGCTCTGCGCAAGTAGTTCCGTCCTCTCGTCATTTCAAACCGACTCCGTCACATTTATTTACCTTCCATTGCTCGGCACATGCGCTGGAAATCCTCCGCCCGGTCTTCAAGAGAAAAGTAATGGCACAAACTGGCGAACATGTAATCAAACACCCAGGATGAAGCCACATGTGCCACCTGGTCGAAGGAAACCATCGGCTCCGGGGCGCCGTCCTCCATAGTTTCCATAGTCGCTGCCTCGTCTGTTATTATTAGTGATGTCTGTGTCGTTCGTGAACGAGCTGACACAAAGAGCCGGCTCCCTGCTGTGAACGGAAGGAGCCGGCTCTGCAGTGTGAGTGAGCCGAGGGTTTTGTTTTGTGTCTTGTCTGGCGCCTGTGAGGTGAAGTGTGAGGCGGCCTGACTGTGACTGATGTGGGAGGAGCAGTGAGGGGAGAGGGAGCTGTGGACTGTGAGCAGATACCTGCGAGTACTAGAGAAATCCTGGAAAACAGAAACAAAGGGCTTCCTAGTGTTAACCCTTAAGTGCCCTCAGACTGCAAGGATCCGTTTTAGGCCGGCTTCACACTCAGCGTATGAAAATACGGTCCGTATATTACGGCCGTAATACGCTGAAATGTCCCGAAAATAGTGGTCCGTAGCTCCTCCGTAGGCAGGGTGTGTCAGCGTTTTTTGCGCATGGCATCCTCCGTATGTAATCCGTATGGCATCCGTACTGCGTGGTTTTCTCGCAGGCTTGCAAAACCAACATACGGCTATAGAAATGATCCATGTGTCCCAAAAAGAAAAAAAAAAATATATATACTGTCTATATATATATATATGTCATTAGACACATATATGTATATAAATATTTTTTCCAGCGCTATACAGCTTGAAAGCCGGTAATTCAATTACCGGCTTTTTCTTTCTCCTTCCTAAAACCCGACATGATTTGAGACATGGTTTACATACAGTAAACCATGTCTTCTCTCCATTTTTTTTGCAGATTCCACACTACTAATGTCAGTAGTGTGTATCTGCAAAATTTGGCCGTTCTAGCTCTTAAAATAAAGGGTTAAATGGCGGAAAAAATTGGCGTGGGCTCCCGCGCAATTTTCTCCGCCAGAGTAGTAAAGCCAGTGACTGAGGGCAGATATTAATAGCCTGGAGAGGGTCCACGGTTATTGGCCCCCCCCCTGGCTAAAAATATCTGCCCCCAGCCACCCCAGAAAAGGCACATCTGGAAGATGCGCCTATTCTGGCACTTGGCCACTCTCTTCCCATTCCCGTGTAGCGGTGGGATATGGGGTAATGAAGGGTTAATGCCACCTTGCTATTGTAAGGTGACATTAAGCCTAATTAATAATGGAGAGGCGTCAATTATGACACCTATCCATTATTAATCCAACTGAATGAAAGGGTTAAATAAAACACAAACACATTATTTAAAATTATTTTAATGAAATAAAAACAATGGTTGTTGGAGTATTTTATTCTACGGCCAATCCAGTCACTGAAGACCCTCGTTCTGTGAAAGAAAAAACATAATAAACCAACAATATACTTACCCTCCGCAGATCTGTAACGTCCAACGATGTAAATCCTTCTGAAGGGGTTAAAACATTTTGCAGCAAGGAGCTTTGCTAATGCAGGCTGCTCCTCGCTGCAAAACCCCGGGGAATGAGTCTAAATATAGATCAATGAGCTATATTTAGCTTCATTTGCGGTGAGGCGCCCTCTGCTGGATGTTCATAGATCGTGGGAAATTTCCTAGAAAGCTCCCAGGCTTACTGACATTAGTAGTGTGGAATCTGCAAAAAAAATGGAGAGAAGACATGGTTTACTGTATGTAAACCATGTCTCAAATCATGTCGGGTTTTAGGAAGGAGAAAGAAAAAGCCGGTAATTGAATTACCGGCTTTCAAGCTGTATAGCGCTGGATTAAATATTAATATATATACATATATGTGTCTCACTGACATATATACAGTGGGGCAAAAAAGTATTTAGTCAGTCAGCAATAGTGCAAGTTCCACCACTTAAAAAGATGAGAGGCGTCTGTAATTTACATCATAGGTAGACCTCAACTATTGGAGACAAACTGAGAAAAAAAAATCCAGAAAATCACATTGTCTGTTTTTTTAACATTTTATTTGCATATTATGGTGGAAAATAAGTATTTGGTCCGAAACAAAATTTCATCTCAATACTTTGTAATATATCCTTTGTTGGCAATGACAGAGGTCAAACGTTTTCTGTAAGTCTTCACAAGGTTGCCACACACTGTTGTTGGTATGTTGGCCCATTCCTCCATGCAGATCTCCTCTAGAGCAGTGATGTTTTTGGCTTTTCGCTTGGCAACACGGACTTTCAACTCCCTCCAAAGGTTTTCTATAGGGTTGAGATCTGGAGACTGGCTAGGCCACTCCAGGACCTTGAAATGCTTCTTACGAAGCCACTCCTTCGTTGCCCTGGCGGTGTGCTTTGGATCATTGTCATGTTGAAAGACCCATCCACGTTTCATCTTCAATGCTCTTGCTGATGGAAGGAGGTTTGCACTCAAAATCTCACGATACATGGCCCCATTCATTCTTTCATGTACCCGCATCAGTCGTCCTGGCCCCTTTGCAGAGAAACAGCCCCAAAGCATGATGTTTCCACCACCATGCTTTACAGTAGGTATGGTGTTTGATGGATGCAACTCAGTATTCTTTTTCCTCCAAACACGACAAGTTGTGTTTCTACCAAACAGTTCCAGTTTGGTTTCATCAGACCATAGGACATTCTCCCAAAACTCCTCTGGATCATCCAAATGCTCTCTAGCAAACTTCAGACGGGCCCGGACATGTACTGGCTTAAGCAGTGGGACACGTCTGGCACTGCAGGATCTGAGTCCATGGTGGCGTAGTGTGTTACTTATGGTAGGCCTTGTTACATTGGTCCCAGCTCTCTGCAGTTCATTCACTAGGACCCCCCGCATGGTTCTGGGATTTTTGCTCACCGTTCTTGTGATCATTCTGACCCCACGGGGTGGGATTTTGCGTGGAGCCCCAGATCGAGGGAGATTATCAGTGGTCTTGTATGTCTTCCATTTTCTAATTATTGCTCCCACTGTTGATTTCTTCACTCCAAGCTGGTTGGCTATTGCAGATTCAGTCTTTCCAGCCTGGTGCAGGGCTACAATTTTGTTTCTGGTGTCCTTTGACAGCTCTTTGGTCTTCACCATAGTGGAGTTTGGAGTCAGACTGTTTGAGGGTGTGCACAGGTGTCTTTTTATACTGATAACAAGTTTAAACAGGTACCATTTCTACAGGTAATGAGTGGAGGAAAGAGGAGACTCTTAAAGAAGAAGTTACAGGTCTGTGAGAGCCAGAAATCTTGATTGTTTGTTTCTGACCAAATACTTATTTTCCACCATAATATGCAAATAAAATGTTAAAAAAAACAGACAATGTGATTTTCTGGATTTTTTTTTCTCAGTTTGTCTCCCATAGTTGAGGTCTACCTATGATGTAAATTACAGACGCCTCTCATCTTTTTAAGTGGTGGAACTTGCACTATTGCTGACTGACTAAATACTTTTTTGCCCCACTGTATATATATATATATATACCTATTCTATGTGTACACATTTATTCTACCTATTCTACTGTAAGCTGTCAGTGTGATTTTACTGTACACCGCACTGAATTACCGGCTTTTCTCTCTAACAGCGCTGCGTATTTCTCGCAAGTCACACTGCTTGTCCGTGTGAAATCCGTATTTTTCACGCTTCCATAGACTTTCATTGGCGTATTTCTTGCGCAGTACGGTGACAAACGCAGCATGCTGCGATTTTGTACGGCCGTAGAAAGCCGTATAATACTGATCAGTATAATACGGCAGATAGGAGCAGGGGCATAGAGAATAATTGTGCCGTATTTTTTGCGAGTTTTACGGACGTAGTTTCTGCGCTCTTACGTCCGTAAAACTCGCAAGTGTGAAGCCGGCCTTAGGCTAGGGTCACATTGCGTTAGTGCAACCCGTTTAGCGCTAGCGGGTTGCGCTAACGCAATGTTTTTACTGTGGCCGCGTCCCGGGGTCGCGGTAACATCCCCGCTCTCGCAGATCCCCGATCTGCGAGAGCGGGGAACGGACCGCGGGCGCGCCTCGGCCAGGAAACACCGGCGCGTCGCTATCGCGTGCCGAACATGGCACGCGCTAGTGCTGCGCGTTCCCATTGCCGTGAATGGGCGCGCTAACGGACGCGTTGCACGGCGTTAATTTCGCCGTGCAACTCTGTCCGGTAAGCGCGTTCCCATAACGCAATGGGAACCCAGCCTTACACCATCCTTCAGTGCTGGAGTCAGGATCTGAGTTACCTTAGGCTAGGTTCACATTGCGTTGGCGCTGTCCGTTTAGTGCATACGCTAACGGACTGCGTTAACACAACTGCCAAAAAGGAATCGCGTTATGTGATTTGCGCCAGCGGGAACGGAACCAAAAACGCTGCAGACAGCGTTCGAGGTCCGTCACAAAATAACGGCACATGGCATGCGTTAAGGATGCGCTACATACATTGCGGTCAATGGGTGCGCTAACGGATCCCTTACATAGCGTTAGTGCCTCTATGAAACAGATTCCGTCAGCGGACACCCACTAACCCAATGTGAACCCAGCCTTAGTCCCAAATAAAGATATACTTCACTGGCCTCATCCAAGGCATTATATACTGTATATCTACTATAAGGGTGACTTCCGTCTGTCTGTCACGGATATTCATTGGTCGCGGCCTCTGTCTGTCATGGAAATCCAAGTCGCTGATTGGTCGTGGCAAAACAGCCACGACCAATCAGCGACGGGCACAGTCCGGAAGCAGCCGCGCGCATATCGCTGGAGCTTCGGTGGATCCCAGGGGTGAGTATATAACTATTTTTTATTTTAATTATTTTTTTTTAACAGGGATATGGTGCCCACACTGCTGTATACTACGTGGGCTCTGTTAGATACCACGTGGCTCTGTGCTGTATACTACATAGGCAGTGTTATATACTATGTGGGCTGTGCTATATACTTCGTGGGCTGTGCTATATATTACGTGGCCACTGTTATATATTGCGTGGGCTGGGCAATATACTACGAGGCTGGACAATATACTATGTGGCTCTGTGCTGTATACTACGTGACTGGGCAATATACTACATGACTGGGCAATATACTACGTGACTGGGCAATATACTACGTGGCTGGGCAATATACTACGTGACTGGGCAATATACTACGTGACTGGGCAATATACTACGTGACTGGGCAATATACTACGTGGCTGGGCAATATACTACGTGGCTGGGCAATATACTACTTGGCTGGGCAATATACTACGTGGCTGGGCAATATACTACGTAGCTGGGCAATATACTACGTGACTGGGCAATATACTACAAGACTGAGCAATATACTATGTGACTGGGCAATATACTACGTAGCAGGATAGTACTGCAGTGCGCAGGCGCCGAAAAGGTCAGAGAGGCCCGGCGCCTGCGCACTACAGTACTTTACTCTGCCCTCAACAGGGCAGAGCAAAGTACACCTGCGCCGGAGCCGTGGCTGAAGATCAGAAGAGGACATCTTGGAATGAAGATGGGAGGCGCCGCAGCGGACCAGAGACACCCGTTTGACCGGACCAGCAGCGGAACCGCCCCTGGGTGAGTATAATATAACGTCTTTTTCTCCTCTTTCAGGTAACATCGGGGGCTTATCTACAGCATTACAGAATGCTGTAGATAAGCCCCTGATGCCGGTGGGCTTACCTCACCCGCGATTTTCGGGGTGACAGGTTCCCTTTAACCACAAACCTAACCCCAACACACACCTAACCCCAACACACACATAACCTTAGTCCCAACCCTAAGCACAAACCTAACCCAAACACACCCCTAACTCCAACACACACCTAACCCCAACACACACATAACCTTAGTCTAGTCCCAACCCTAAGCACAAACCTAACCCCTAAACCTAATCCCAACCATAACCACAACCCTAAACATAACCCTAACTTTACCCCAACTTACTTTAGTCCAACTCTAACCCTAATGGAAAAATTGAAATATTATATATTTTTTTTATTTCATTATTTTTACCTAGCTAAGGGGGCTGATAAAAGGATGTTTTATTTACTATTTTTCTTATTTTGATCACTGTGATAGGGTCTATCATAGTGATCAAAATGAACCAATAGGAAAAATCTCCTATTGTTGCCGGGTGCCGTCCGGCAGATCTCAGTGGGCGCACTACGCATGCGCCCACCATTTTCTCCCTGAAGAAGACGCCGGAGGACTTCACAGGGGGTTGCAGGGTCAACGGAGGTACTGGGAGAGGGGGATTGGGGGATTCTATTTCTCCTCTGATGTGCCATCACATCAGAGGAGAGAGAAATTAAATGGAAAGTCAGATTTTTTTTATTTTCGCCGTTACACCGTTAATAACCGACCCGAATCATGTTCTCTGGGGTCTCAGGTATTTTGAAAATAAAGATTAAACAACAACCACAAGATGGATTTCATCAACCCAGTTATCATTTTAATTAGTTTAATGGCGCCGACCTGACACTCTGTATGTTGCTGAGCACAGTCCTGCTGACAGGTTCACTTTAACGAACAATTGCTGTGGAGTGTATTCCTCTGAACTTATGGCAAATATTTGAAAATCTATTTATATTTGATATTGTATCGTGTCTCCCCTTTACCTCATAGTTTGTAAGCTAGCGAGCAGGGCCCTCATTCCTCTTGGTATCTATTTTGAACTGTGATTTCTGTAATGCTGTAATGTCTATTGTCTGTACAAGTCCCCTCTATAAATTGTAAAGCGCTGCGGAATATGTTGGCGCTATATAAATAAAATTATTATTATTATTATTAAAGTTATACAAGAATACTGCACTTGATACCTTTTTAATAATGATGTATATTTGTTGATTGAAACATTGAGAGAATTGCCTTGTATTTAGGTGTTAGTGGTGTTTGCATGCGCATGCTTGAGAAAGGGGGCGTTCCCCCAAAATATAGCTAATTGTTTGCCATTTGTGATACTATCTCTGTAGATGTTTTTTTGCTGAGAAAGCTTAATTTATTATTGACATTCATAAAGGACAGCCTGATACAGGTGAATATACTGAATGAAATATGATGATGAATTTTGGTAAATCTAATCTACTACATAATTGTCTAAGGGTCACTTCCGTCTGTCTGTCTTTCTGTCACAGATATTCATTGGTCGCGGCCTCTGTCTGTCATGGAATCCAAGTCGCTGATTGGTCTCGCCAGCTGCCTGTCATGGCTGCCGCGACCAATCAGCGACGGCCACAGTCCGATTAGTCCCTCCCTACTCCCCTGCAGTCAGTGCCCGACGCCCGCTCCATACTCCCCGCAGTCACCGCTCACACAGGGTTAATGCCAGCGGTAACGAACCGCTTTATGCCGCGGGTAACGCATTCCGTTACCGCCACTATTAACCCTGTGTGACCAAGTTTTTACTATTGATGCTGCCTATGCAGCATCAATAGTAAAAAGATCTAATGTTAAAAATAATAAAAAAAATAAAAAATCATCATGTACTCACCCTCTGGCGCCTTTCCCGCTCTTCGCGACGTTCCAGTGCTAAGGATGGTATGCGGCAAGGACCTTCCATGACGTCACGGTCATGTGACTGCGACATCATCACAGGTCCTGCGCGAGAAGGACCTTCCATAACGTCACGGACATGTGACCACGACATCACAGGTCCTGCGCGCCTATGCGAGAAGGACCTTCCATAACGTCACGGTCCTGTGACCGCGATGTCATCACAGGTCCTGCGCACCTACGCGAGAAGGACCTTCCATAACGTCACGGTCATGTGACCGCGATGTCATCACAGGTCCTGCGCGCCTGCGCGAGAAGGACCTTCCATAATGTCACGGTCATGTGACCGCGACGTCATCACAGGTCCTTCGCGCCTACGCGAGAAGGACCTGCCATGACATCACAGTCATGTGACCGCGACGTCATCACACCCTGGGACCGGAAGCTGGCGACAAAACTACAAGGGGCCCTCAGATCGGAAGGTGAGTATATGTTTATTTTTTAACCTGTGACATACATAGCTGGGCAATATACTACGTAGCTTGGCAATATACTACGTGGCTCTGTACTATATACTGCGTCACTGGGCAATATACTTTGTAACAGCAATATACTACGTGGCTGGGCAATATGCTCTGTGCTGTATACTATGTGACTGGGCAATATACTACGTGACTGAGCAATATACTATGTAGCTGGGCAACATAGTACGTGACTGGGCAATATACTACGTGGGCTGTGCAATATACTTCGTGGCTCTGCTGTATACTACGTCGCTGGGCAATATACTACGTAACTGGGCAATATACTATGTAACTGGGCAATATACTACGTGGCTGGACAATATGCTCTGTGCTGTATACTGTCGCTGGGCAATATACTACGTGGCTGGGCAATATACTACGTGACTGGGCAATATACTACGTAGCTGGGCAATATAGTACGTAGCTGGGCAACATAGTACGTGACTGGGCAATATACTACGTGGGCTGTGCAATATACTTCGTGGCTCTGCTGTATACTACGTCGCTGGGCAATATACTACGTAACTGGGCAATATACTGTGTAACTGGGCAATATACTACGTGGCTGGGCAATATGCTCTGTGCTGTATACTATGTCGCTGGGCAATATACTACGTGGCTGGGCAATAAACTACGTGACTGGGCAATATACTACGTAGCTGGGCAATATAGTACGTGACTGGGCAATATACTACGTAACTGGGCAATATACTATGTAACTGGGCAATATACTACGTGGCTGGGCAATATACTACGTGACTGGGCAATATACTAGGTGGCTGGGCAATATACTACGTGGCTGGGCAATATACTACGTGACTGGGCAATATACTACGTGGCTGGGCAATATACTACGTGGCTGGGCAATATACTATGTGTCTGTGCTGTATACTACATTGCTGGGCAATATACTACGTAGCTGGGCAATATACTACGTGGCTGGTCAATATACTACGTAGCTGGGCAATATACTAGGTGACTGAACAATATACTACGTGGGCTGTGCAATATACTACGTGGACATGCATATTCTAGAATACACGATGCGTTAGAATTGGGCCACCATCTAGTTGTATATATAATTGTCTATAGTAAAAAAAAATATGTGCAAATTCTTCAGACATGTGCATACTTTTTTGATGCACAATAGTATACCAACTTGTGCCAAAAATGCTTGACTGATATTTTCAGAAATGTGTTTCTTCCCCCTTACCACCAGAGACAGGGATTGCTTTGCTCCCACCCACTTACTATATGGACAGAAAACCTGGAAATCAGAGGAGGCACCTCCTACCTCGCCTTAATAGTTTCCCGTCCCTGGGAGAGTCTAGAAGTTTTCTCACAATGAAGCACCACTATGCCTTAGGGCAGTCCCACACGTCCAGATAATTCCGGTACCGGAAAAATCGGTATCGGAATTATCCATGCCCGTACGTTTCTGTGGCACATCAGAGTGGCACACGTGCCCACTGGGTACCACACGCACCGTGCAGGAGACAGCGCTAAAGTTTAGCGCTGTCCCCTGCATCTGGTGCTGAAGCCGCCATTCATATCTTCTCTACAGCAGCGTTTGCTGTAGAGAAGATATGAATAATCGTGTGTAAAATCAAGATCCATGTCCCCACCCCCCTCCCACCCCCTGTGTGCCCCCCCCCCGCTGTTGTTAAAATACTCACCCGTCTCCCTCGCTGGCTGGCGCTGCTTCCTGTCCTGGCTGCACCTTCTACTGTATGAGTGGTCACGTGGGGCCGCTCATTTACAGTAATGAATATGCGGCTCCACCCCTATGGGAGGTGGAGCCACATAATCATTACTGTAATCGGCGGCCCCACGTGTGCGGTACGTGTTTTACACGGACCCATTGACTTTAATGGGTTCGTGTAATCCGTGCGCTCCCACGAACACTGACACGTCTCCATGTTTGGCACACGGAGACACGGTCCGCAAAAAATCAATGACATCTGCACAGATGCATTGATTTCAATGTGTCTACTGTTGTGAATTCTGTTGTCGGGCTCCCTCCTGTGGTCATGAATGGTACTTCGGCTGGTTCTGTCCATGGACTTCCTCTGGTGGGTGTTTCTGAGTTTCACAGGTGACGAGGTTAATTCGTTAGCTGCTGCTCTATTTAACTCCACTTAGATCTTTGCTCCATGACACCTGTCAATGTTCCAGTATTGGTCTGTTCACTCCTGGATCGTTCTTGTGACCTGTCTTCCCATCAGAAGCTAAGTTCCAGCTTGTATTTCTTTGGTTTGCTCTTTTTCTGTCCAGCTTGCTATTTAATTTGTTGTCTTGCTTGCTGGAAGCTCTGGGACGCAGAGGGAGCGCCTCCGCACCATGAGTCGGTGCGGAGGGTCTTTTTGCGCCCTCTGCGTGGTCTTTTTGTAGGTTTTTGTGCTGACCGCAAAGTAACCTTTCCTATCCTCGGTCTGTTCAGTAAGTCGGGCCTCACTTTGCTAAATCTATTTCATCTCTGTGTTTGTATTTTCATCTTTACTCACAGTCATTATATGTGGGGGGCTGCCTTTTCCTTTGGGGAATTTCTCTGAGGCAAGGTAGGCTTTATTTTTCTATCTTCAGGGCTAGCTAGTTTCTTAGGCTGTGCCGAGTTGCATAGGGAGCGTTAGGCGAAATCCACGGCTATTTCTAGTGTGTTTGATAGGTTTAGGGATTGCGGTCAGCAGAGTTCCCACGTCCCAGAGCTCGTCCTTATTATCAGTAACTATCAGGTCATTCCGTGTGCTCTTAACCACCAGGTCCATTATTGTCCTGACCACCAGGTCATAACAGTACAGGTGGCCCAAAGTACTAATGCATCTCAACAGAGGGATAAGAGAAGTTCTGAGACCATTTTTTTTTCTTTGCAGTGTGTTTTGTCTCTATTTTCCCCTTTACCTCTGGTTGGTTCAGGACACTGGTGTAAACATGGACATTCAAGGTCTGTCCTCTTGGATGGATAATCTCACTACAAGGATACAAAACATTCAAGATTTTGTGGTTCAGAATCCGATGTCAGAGCCTAGGATTCCAATTCCTGATTTGTTTTTTGGTGATAGATCTAAGTTCTTGAATTTCAAAAATAATTGTAAATTGTTTCTTGCCTTGAAACCTCGCTCCTCAGGTGACCCTGTTCAACAAGTAAAGATCATTATTTTACCCTTCGCCATGATAGCACCCACTGGAGAGATAGGGATCCGCCCCAAGGAACAGGAAACCTACAGAGACATAAAAGGGGGCGGTCCCCCTCTCCTCCTCAGTTTAGGTTTCCTGTTCCCAGGGGACAGGATCGCTGGATTCTCCAGGAAAATCTACACCATACCTGGGCCACAAGCATCCGCCTGTGCGGTCTCTGCGGGAACGGCAGGGGATGCGGTCCAGAAGCAACGTCGGGGGAGACTCCGTTAGACGGCTCCCCCCTCGTCTGTCCGGCATGTGGGATAGCTGGGTCCATGAGGGGCCGCCCGAATCCTCGTGCGACGCTGCAGGAGTGAGGCCGAAGGAGGCGCCGGACGCGGACCGGCTTAATCGAGGTCCGCGATTCGTGGCTCTGCAGCAGCGGCAGCCGGCACACCGCTCCCAGACGCAGGCCGGAATAATGGCGGCCGCGCATGCGGGGAGCGGTGGAAGATTCCCCTTACTGACCCGGAGGTGTTGGACTACTTCCAGGTCACTCACACAGCGGTGAGGGAAAGCGCGGTTTCGCGCACGCGCAGTACACCGCTGTGTGAAGGGGAGTGAAAGAAAAAAAAAAAAAAAGGAGACCGGATCTGGGCATATAAAGGGGGATGGTTGCAAACGCACAGGCGATGCAACATGTCGTCCCCAGGCAAGTCAGTGGACCCAGCAGGTGAGCCATCCAGCAGGAGGTCCTCGGATGCCAGCCGTAGAAGTGAAGCCACAGATTCCAGATCAAGGAAGACGCTTCAACAACCTGATCCGGTACCGTACAGCTTCACTGGGTGAGTGTAAAAACCCCTCTGCCTATAAAGCTGACACACTTTTCCACAATATCTTCCTCACCCAGGCCAAAAGGAGACAAAAGTCTAAGCACAAACAGTGTGCATTATGTGACGAGCCTCTCCCAGATGCCCACCCCAAAAAACTCTGCAACCAGTGTATCACCGAAACAATGCAGAGTCCATCTATGTCGGTTACGGATATACGGGCCATAATTAGGGAAGAGTTGCAGGCCATTACACAAGCCAGTGCTCCCCCTAAAAAATCCAGTAAAGAGAAGGCTGTATCCAGCTCTGAGTCCGATGAGGAAGGCGTCATCCACTCAGACTCCTCACATTCATCATCCTCTTCCTCCACACAATCTGACATCGGAGGTCGAGCTTGTTTCCCCCTTGATGGGGTTGACAACCTGGTAAAATCCATCAGGAATATGATAGGTTGTGAGGATACAAAAGACGACCAAACTGCACAAGACATCATGTTTGCAGGGTTGGCAGAGAGGAAGAGAAGAGCCTTCCCAGTAATTCCTGCCGTTAAGGCACTAATAAGGAGGGAATGGGAAAAACAGGACCAGAGGGGTTTTCTCCCATCAGCCTCCAAAAGGAAGTACCCCTTTAGTGACGAGGAATTAAATATATGGACCAAAATTCCTAAAGTGGACGCAGCTGTGGCCTCCACTTCCAAACAGTCAGCCTTACCAGTCGAGGATGCGGGACTACTTTCTGATCCTCTAGATCGAAAAGCAGAGTCGTCTCTGAAAAGGTCATGGGAAGCTTCCACGGGCATATTTAAGCCAACGATTGCCAGCACGTGCACAGCTAGATCCATGCTTGTTTGGATCGATCAGTTAGATCAACAGATTG
This sequence comes from Ranitomeya imitator, assembly GCF_032444005.1. NCBI lineage: Eukaryota > Metazoa > Chordata > Amphibia > Anura > Dendrobatidae > Ranitomeya > Ranitomeya imitator. The sequence continues at coordinate 457,756,871 of NC_091287.1, read as the reverse complement.
AGCAGGGGATCTCCAGACAAAAATTGCGGGATGCACTGCCATTAATTAGAGGAGCAGCAGCATTCATGGCCGATGCGTCAGCCGACTCTCTACGCTTTGCAGCGAGGTCAGCAGGCCTAGTGAATAATGCCAGACGTGCGTTGTGGATGAAGAGTTGGAAGGGGGATACACATTCGAAAGCTAAGATTTGTGGTATCCCGTGTGAGGGTGAGTTTCTGTTTGGAAAAGCTTTAGATGATATCCTCAAAAAAGCAAAAGAAAGGAAAAAAGCCTTCCCTGACCCCCCGATTCCTTTCTATAGAAAGACCTTTAGGAGAAGACCGTTCGGGAAAAGAACGCAAAATGAAAGACCATCACGGTGGGCCACAAAAGAGGGAAAACAGAGTGGCACTATGTTTAAAGGGCCCCCCTTCCGTAGAGACAACAAATATTAATGTACCAGTTACCCCAGTAGGGGGCAGGTTAAAATTTTTCTTTCCCCAATGGCGAAAGATTACGTCAAATTCCTGGGTTCTGAATATTATTAAAGAAGGAATGAAAATAGAATTCCTCCAAATTCCCCATAATTCTTTTGTTTTAACAGCCCTTTCCTCACCAGTTCAACAAAGGGCCCTTGAACTGGAAATCCAAAGTCTCATAGTAAAAAATGTCTTAGTTAGGGTGCCGAAGGGACAGGAGGGTAGAGGGTTCTACTCTCCGTTATTTTTAATCCCTAAACCCGATGGTTCCTTTAGAACAATTATAAATCTTAAAAAACTCAATACGTTTATTAAAAATTATACGTTTAAAATGGAATCTATTAGATCTGCCATTAAACTCCTCTATCCAAATTGTAAAATGGGCGGCATTGATTTAAAAGATGCCTACTACCATCTCCCTATTCACAGCAGATATCAAAAATACTTAAGAGTGGCGGTAACTCTTGAGGGGGAGATTCATCATTTCCAATACACAGCCATGCCCTTTGGTCTCTCCACAGCTCCAAGGATTTTCACCAAAGTTATGTTAGAAGTGATGGCCTACCTCCGCCAAAAAGACACCTTAATCATCCCCTATTTGGATGATTTTTTAGTAGTTGGAAATTCGTCCGTTCAGTGTGCTGAGCGGTTAGCTGACACTGTCTCATCCCTAAAAAACCTGGGCTGGATCATCAACTATGAAAAGTCCAGACTCATCCCACTTTCTCTCCAGACATTCCTAGGTTTCAATTTAGACTCCACAAAACAAAAATGTCTACTCCCACAAGTAAAGGTGTCACTAATAGAGGAGAAAGTAGCGGCGGCCATTCAAAAACCCCAGATGTCCTTGAGGGCAGGAATGTCCTTACTAGGATCCCTTTCCTCCTGTACTCCAGCCGTTCAGTGGGCACAACTTCATACCCGAACATTGCAACATCAGATACTTCGGGAACAGAGGCAATTTTTAGGGCACCTTGAATCAAAAATAACATTATCAGGGAAAGTGTTATCTTCCTTGTCATGGTGGTTGGATAGCAAAAACTTAACGGAAGGTGTCCCTTGGGTGATAACACCATCCCACACGGTAACCACTGATGCTAGTCCCCACGGGTGGGGTGCACACATGGGGGATAAATTCTGCCAGGGAATATGGAATAAGAAGGAGATTTTAGATTCATCAAATTTGAAAGAATTGAAGGCAGTAAACTATGCACTGCGTCAATTTCTCCCACAGTTACGAGGAAACCACGTCAGAGTCTGTTCAGACAACACTACGACAGTGGCGTATTTAAACAAACAAGGCGGCACACGATCAGACGCTCTAATGTCTTCCGCAAAGAATACCTTAACCCTGGCCGAAAATCATCTATTGTCCCTCTCTGCGGTCCACATCAAAGGAGAGAACAATCAACAAGCAGACTTTCTAAGTCGACACACTCTACATCAAGGAGAGTGGTGTCTAAATCCTCACATATTCCACAAAGTGACATTATTATGGGGCAGGCCCCAGATAGACCTGTTTGCTACGGAACAGAACAGACAGGTCCAGAAATTTGCATCTCGGTTCCGTGCAGACCACCCGGACATTCTAGATGCTCTTCAAACACCCTGGCAATTCAAGCTGGCATATGCCTTCCCTCCGATAATTCTGCTTCCACAAGTAATACGGAAGATCAGGGAAGAACAAGCCAGGATAATATTGATCGCAGCATTCTGGCCCAAAAGACCATGGTTCTCGTGTCTGCAGTCAATGTCGGTGACAGATCCATGGGTCCTTCCCTCAATCCCAGACCTTCTCTCTCAGGGACTTTTCTTCCACCCTCAGGTGGACAGCCTCCACTTGACGGCCTGGAATGTGAAAGGCAGATACTAAATTCCAGGGGGTTCTCAAAAGGCCTCATTGATACACTCCTGCTTAGCAGGAAACCATCTACAACTAAAATTTATACCAAAATATGGAAAAAGTTTCTTCAGTTCCATACAGGTTCAAACCCCTCTGAAGTTCCAATAAAATCTATCCTAGAGTTTCTACAGAAAGGGAAAGAATTAGGTCTGTCAGTTAACACACTAAAAGTTCAGGTGTCCGCTCTGGGAGCCCTCTATGGCCATAATATTTTGGGTAATAAATGGGTATCCCGATTCATCACGGCTTGTGAGCGAGTTACTCCGGTCCACATACCTAGAATAGCTCCTTGGGACCTAAACCTAGTTTTAGACTCTCTAACGGAACCTCCATTTGAGCCTATAGACACAATATCCCTGAAACACTTATCACTAAAGACAGCCTTCTTAGTAGCCTTAACATCGGCTAGAAGAGTCAGCGACATTCAGGCCTTGTCGATAGATCAAACTTACCTTCTCACATTTCATGACAGACTAGTTTTAAAACCAGACCCCTTATACCTTCCTAAGGTAGCAGGGAAATTCCACAGGTCACAAGAAATACACCTTCCTACTTTCTTTAAAGACCCCTCTACTCCTGAAGAACAAAAATTTCACACTTTAGATGTCAGGAGAATAGTCTTACAATATATTGAGAAAACTAGTAGTTGGAGGCAGAGTAGGGCTCTGTTCATTTCCTTTCAGGGAAGAAAGAAAGGGTATGGAGTCACGAAAGCAACATTGTCCAGGTGGATAAGAGATGCTATCCGGTTGGCCTACTCCATCAAGAATATAGAACCTCCGGAGGGCATTAAAGCACATTCCACTAGAGCCATGGCTTCCTTCCTGGCCCGAAAAAGGGAACGTTCCAATTGAGGACATATGTAAGGCCGCAACCTGGTTGGCTCCTTCCACTTTCTATAATCACTACAGGCTTAATCTTTCATCAGACTCTGACCTACACTTTGGCAGGACTATCCTCAGCACGGTGGTCCCCCCCTAGGTGTTGGTCTCTGGAAATCTCTCCAGTGGGTGCTGTCATGGCGAAGGGTAAATAGCCGTATTACTTACGGTAATGCTCTTTTAATGAGTCCATGACAGCACCCAGTCACATCCCTCCCTAAATAGATAAAAGCCAATGTAATTACTTCTATGAAGTTTATAACCTGATGATAGGTTGCAATATATGACTAACACTGGCGGTCCTCCGGGTACTCTGAAATTAAACTGAGGAGGAGAGGGGGACCGCCCCCTTTTATGTCTCTGTAGGTTTCCTGTTCCTTGGGGCGGATCCCTATCTCTCCAGTGGGTGCTGTCATGGACTCATTAAAAGAGCATTACCGTAAGTAATGCGGCTATTCTTTGTTACGTGGTGACCCTCAAGACTGGGCATTTTCCCTTGCGCCAGGAGATCCGACATTGCGTGATGTTGATGCGTTTTTTCCTGGCGCTTGGATTGCTTTATGACGAACCTAATTCAGTGGATCAGGCAGAGAAAATCTTGCTGGCTCTGTGTCAGGGTCAGGATGAAGCGGAGATATATTGTCAGAAGTTTAGAAAGTGGTCTGTGCTCACTCAGTGGAATGAATGTGCCCTGACAGCAATCTTCAGAAAGGGTCTCTCTGAAGCCCTTAAGGATGTCATGGTGGGGTTTCCCATGCCTGCTGGTCTGAATGAGTCTATGTCCTTGGCCATTCAGATCGATCGACGCTTGCGTGAGCGTAAAGCTGTGCACCATTTGGCGGTACTATCTGAGCATGGGCCTGAGCCTATGCAATGTGATAGGACTTTGACCAGAGCTGAACGGCAAGAACACTGACGTCGGAATGGGCTATGTTTTTACTGTGGTGATTCCACTCATGCTATCTCCGATTGTCCTAAGCGCACTAAGGCTACGTTCACATTAGCGTTGCGCGCCGGTGCGTCGGCGACGCAACGGCGACGCAACGCGCGACTCACCAAAAACGCGCGCAAAAACGCTGCGTTTTGCGACGCGTGCGTTGTTTTTTCACGAAAATCGGACGCACGAAAAATGCAACTTGTTGCATTTTCGTGCGTCCGACGCTAGCGTCGAAAACGACGCACATGTCGAAAAACGCTAACAAAAAAACGCACGCGTCCCCTATGTTAAACATAGGGGCGCGTCGCCGCTGCGTCGCCGATGCGTCGCCGACGCAACAGCGACGCACATTAGCGTAACGCTAATGTGAACGTAGCCTAAGCGGTTCGCTAGGTCTGCCACCATTGGTACGGTACAGTCTAAATTTCTATTGTCTGTTACTCTGATTTGCTCTTTGTCATCCTATTCTGTTATGGCATTTGTGGATTCAGGCGCTGCCCTGAATTTGATGGACTTGGAGTATGCTAGGCGCTGTGTTTTTTTCTTGGAGCCCTTGCAGTATCCTATTCCATTGAGAGGAATTGATGTTACGCCTTTGGCCAAGAATAAGCCTCAGTATTGGACCCAATTGACCATGTGCATGGCTCCTGCACATCAGGAGGATATCCGCTTTCTGGTGTTGCATAATCTGCATGATGTGGTCGTTTTGGGGTTGCCATGGCTACAGGTTCATAATCCAGTATTGGACTGGAAATCTATGTCTGTGTCCAGCTGGGGTTGCCAGGGGATACATGGTGATGTTCCATTTTTGTCTATTTCGTCTTCCACTCCTTCTGAAGTTCCAGAGTTTTTGTCGGATTATCGGGATGTATTTGATGAGCCCAAAGCCAGTGCCCTACCTCCTCATAGGGATTGCGATTGTGCAATTAATTTGATTCCTGGTAGTAAGTTTCCTAAGGGCCGACTGTTCAATTTATCTGTGCCAGAACACGCCGCTATGCGGAGTTATATAAAGGAATCCTTGGAGAAAGGCCATATTCGCCCGTCGTCATCACCGTTAGGAGCAGGGTTCTTTTTTGTGGCCAAGAAGGATGGTTCTTTGAGACCTTGTATTGATTACCGCCTTCTTAATAAAATTACAGTCAAATTTCAGTATCCTTTGCCGTTGCTGTCTGATTTGTTTGCTCGTATTAAAGGGGCTAGTTGGTTCACCAAGATAGATCTTCGAGGGGCGTATAATCTTGTGCGTATTAAGCAAGGCGATGAATGGAAAACAGCATTTAATACGCCCGAGGGCCATTTTGAGTACCTGGTTATGCCATTCGGGCTTTCCAATGCTCCATCAGTATTTCAGTCCTTTATGCATGACATCTTCCGAGAGTACCTGGATAAATTCCTGATTGTGTATTTGGATGATATTTTGTTCTTTTCGGATGATTGGGAGTCTCATGTGAAGCAGGTCAGAATGGTGTTCCAGGTCCTTCTTGCGAATTCCTTGTTTGTGAAGGGGTCAAAGTGTCTCTTTGGAGTTCAGAAGGTTTCATTTTTGGGGCTCATTTTTTCCCCTTCTACTATCGAGATGGACCCTGTTAAAGTCCAGGCCATTTACGATTGGACTCAGCCGACATCTGTGAAGAGCCTGCAAAAGTTCCTGGGCTTTGCTATTTTTTATCGGCGCTTCATCGCTAATTTTTCTACTGTTGCTAAACCGTTGACTGATTTAACCAAGAAGGGTGCTGATGAGGTCAATTGGTCTTCTGCGGCTGTAGAGGCTTTTCAGGAGTTGAAGCGTCGTTTTTCTTCTGCCCCTGTGTTGTGCCAGCCAGATGTTTCGCTTCCGTTTCAGGTTGAGGTTGATGCTTCTGAGATTGGAGCAGGGGCTGTTTTGTCGCAAAGAAGTTCTGAGGGCTCGGTGATGAAGCCATGTGCTTTCTTTTCTAGAAAGTTTTCACCTGCTGAGCGTAATTATGATGTTGGTAATCGTGAATTGTTGGCCATGAAGTGGGCATTCGAGGAGTGGCGTCATTGGCTGGAAGGAGCCAAGCATCGCGTGGTGGTCTTGACAGATCACAAGAATTTGACTTATCTTGAGTCTTGCAAACGGTTGAATCCAAGATAGGCTCGATGGTCATTATTTTTCTCCCGTTTTGATTTTGTGGTTTCGTACCTTCCGGGCTCTAAGAATGTGAAGGCTGATGCCCTGTCAAGGAGTTTTGTGCCTGACTCTCCGGGTGTTCCTGAGCCGGCGGGTATTCTCAAAGAGGGGGTAATGTTGTCTGCCATCTCCCCTGATTTGCGGCGGGTGCTGCAAAAATTTCAGGCTGATAGACCTGACCGTTGCCCAGCGGAGAAACTGTTTGTCCCTGATAGATGGACTAGTAGAGTTATCCCTGAGATTCATTGTTCAGTGTTGGCTGGGCATCCTGGAATCTTTGGTACCAGAGATTTGGTGGCTAGATCCTTCTGGTGGCCGTCTTTGTCGCGGGATGTGCGTTCTTTTGTGCAGTCCTGTGGGACTTGTGCTCGGGCTAAGCCCTGCTGTTCTCGTGCCAGTGGGTTGCTTTTGCCCTTGCCGGTCCCGAAGAGGCCCTGGACGCATATTTCTATGGATTTTATTTCGGATCTCCCCGTCTCTCAAAAGATGTCGGTCATTTGGGTGGTTTGTGATCGCTTTTCTAAGATGGTCCATTTGGTACCTTTGTCTAAATTGCCTTCCTCCTCTGATTTGGTGCCATTATTTTTCCAGCATGTGGTTCGTTTACATGGTATCCCGGAGAACATCGTTTCTGACAGAGGTTCCCAGTTTGTTTCAAGGTTTTGGCGATCCTTTTGTGCTAGGATGGGCATTGATTTGTCTTTTTCCTTGGCTTTCCATCCTCAGACAAATGGCCAAACCGAACGAACTAATCAAACTTTGGAGACATATCTGAGATGCTTTGTTTCTGCTGATCAGGATGATTGGGTGTCCTTTTTGCCGTTGGCTGAGTTCGCCCTTAATAATCGGGCCAGCTCGGCTACTTTGGTTTCGCCGTTTTTCTGCAATTCTGGTTTCCATCCTCGTTTCTCTTCAGGGCAGGTTGAGTCTTCAGACTGTCCTGGTGTAGATACTGTGGTAGATAGGTTGCAGCAGATTTGGACTCATGTGGTGGACAATTTGACATTGTCCCAGGAGAAGGCTCAACGTTTCGCTAACCGCCGGCGCTGTGTGGGTCCCCGACTTCGTGTTGGGGATTTGGTTTGGTTGTCGTCTCGTTATGTTCCTATGAAGGTTTCCTCTCCTAAGTTTAAGCCTCGTTTCATTGGTCCGTATAAGATTTCAGAGGTTATCAATCCTGTGTCATTTCGTTTGGCCCTTCCTGCTTCTTTTGCCATCCATAATGTGTTCCATAGGTCGTTATTGCGGAGATACGTGGCGCCTGTGGTTCCATCTGTTGATCCTCCTGCCCCGGTATTAGTTGAGGGGGAGTTGGAGTATGTGGTGGAGAAGATTTTGGATTCTCGTGTTTCGAGACAGAAACTCCAGTACCTGGTCAAGTGGAAGGGTTATGGTCAGGAAGATAATTCCTGGGTTTTTGCCTCTGATGTTCATGCTGCCGATCTGGTTCATGCCTTTCATTTGGCTCATCCTGGTCAGCCTGGGGGCTCTGGTGAGGGTTCGGTGACCCCTCCTCAAGGGGGGGGTACTGTTGTGAATTCTGTTGTCGGGCTCCCTCCTGTGGTCATGAATGGTACTTCGGCTGGTTCTGTCCATGGACTTCCTCTGGTGGGTGTTTCTGAGTTTCACAGGTGACGAGGTTAATTCGTTAGCTGGCTGCTCTATTTAACTCCACTTAGATCTTTGCTCCATGCCACCTGTCAATGTTCCAGTATTGGTCTGTTCACTCCTGGATCGTTCTTGTGACCTGTCTTCCCATCAGAAGCTAAGTTCCAGCTTGTATTTCTTTGGTTTGCTATTTTTCTGTCCAGCTTGCTATTTAATTTGTTGCCTTGCTTGCTGGAAGCTCTGGGACGCAGAGGGAGTGCCTCCGCACCGTGAGTCGGTGCGGAGGGTCTTTTTGCGCCCTCTGCGTGGTCTTTTTGTAGGTTTTTGTGCTGACCGCAAAGTAACCTTTCCTATCCTCGGTCTGTTCAGTAAGTCGGGCCTCACTTTACTAAATCTATTTCATCTCTGTGTTTGTATTTTCATCTTTACTCACAGTCATTATATGTGGGGGGCTGCCTTTTCCTTTGGGGAATTTCTCTGAGGGAAGGTAGGCTTTATTTTTCTATCTTCAGGGCTAGCTAGTTTCTTAGGCTGTGCCGAGTTGCATAGGGAGCGTTAGGCGCAATCCACGGCTATTTCTAGTGCGTTTGATAGGTTTAGGGATTGCGGTCAGCAGAGTTCCCACGTCCCAGAGCTCGTCCTTATTATCAGTAACTATCAGGTCATTCCGTGTGCTCTTAACCTCCAGGTCCATTATTGTCCTGACCAGCAGGTCATAACAGTCTACGTGTGTCAGTGGCTCCAGTACGTGAGGAAACTGTCACCTCACGTACTGGAGCCACTGATGTGTGAAACCGGCCTTAGGGCTGATTTTTGAGACTCATCTGAGGGAAGTCTTTATACCAAAGGTAAAGTCCAGAGTCCCTGGTGCTCCTTCCTGCAATGCACATGCAGCAATTCCTGCTACATTAAGTTTGCTTCCTCATCACAGTCGCTGCCCACTGAGCATCGCTTCTTGTGTGGGACTATGGTGTTGTGGCACATTTCTGGTTATGCTGCAGCCTCACCAGAAGTGGGATGTTATGAAAGGCAATTCAGTACCACAATGGACATAGCGGTCAGAGCACATACAGTGATCTGACAATAACCCAAAATCATAGAACGAGCTCTGAGACATGGGAACTCTGCAGACCGCAATTCCTAATCCTCTCCAAACAACACTAGAGGCAGCCGTGGATTGCGCCTAACTCTGCCTATGCAACTCGGCACAGCCTGAGAAACTAACTAGCCTGAAGGTAGAAAATAAGCCTACCTTGCCTCAGAGAAATACCCCAAAGGAAAAGGCAGCCCCCCACATATAATGACTGTGAGTTAAGATGAAAAGACAAACGTAGAGATGAAATAGATTCAGCAAAGTGAGGCCCGACTTTCTTAACAGAGCGAGGATAGAAAAGGCAACTTTGCGGTCTACACAAAACCCTAAAGAAAACCACGCAAAGGGGGCAAAAAGACCCTCCGTACCGAACTAACGGCACGGAGGTACACCCTTTGCGTCCCAGAGCTTCCAGCAACAAAATAGACAAGCTGGACAGAAAAAATAGCAAACAAATAGCAAAGAAGAACTTAGCTATGCAGAGCAGCAGGCCACAGGAATGATCCAGGGAGAAGCAAGTCCAACACTGGAACATTGACAGGAAGCCAGGATCAAAGCATTAGGTGGAGTTAAGTAGAGAAGCACCTAACGACCTCACCAGATCACCTGAGGGAGGAAACTCAGAAGCCGCAGTACCACTTCCCTCCACCAACAGAAGCTCACAGAGAGAATCAGCCGAAGTACCACTTGTGACCACAGGAGGGAGCTCTGCCACAGAATTCACAACAGTACCCCCCCTTGAGGAGGGGTCACCGAACCCTCACCAGAGCCCCCAGGCCGACCAGGATGAGCCACATGAAAGGCACGAACAAGATCGGGAGCATGGACATCAGAGGCAAAAACCCAGGAATTATCTTCCTGAGCATAACCCTTCCATTTAACCAGATACTGGAGTTTCCGTCTAGAAACACGAGAATCCAAAATCTTCTCCACAATATACTCCAATTCCCCCTCCACCAAAACCGGGGCAGGAGGATCAACAGATGGAACCATAGGTGCCACGTATCTCCGCAACAATGACCTATGGAATACGTTATGTATGGAAAAAGAATCTGGAAGGGTCAGACGAAAAGACACAGGATTAAGAACCTCAGAAATCCTATACGGACCAATGAAACGAGGTTTAAACTTAGGAGAGGAAACCTTCATAGGAATATGACGAGAAGATAACAAACCAGATCCCCAACACGAAGTCGGGGACCCACACGGCGTCTGCGATTAGCGAAACGTTGAGCCTTCTCCTGGGACAAGGTCAAATTGTCCACTACATGAGTCCAAATCTGCTGCAACCTGTCCACCACAGTATCCACACCAGGACAGTCCGAAGACTCAACCTGTCCTGAAGAGAAACGAGGATGGAACCCAGAATTGCAGAAAAACGGCGAAACCAAGGTAGCCGAGCTGGCCCGATTATTAAGGGCGAACTCAGCCAAAGGCAAAAAGGACACCCAGTCATCCTGATCGGCAGAAACAAAGCATCTCAGATATGTTTCCAAGGTCTGATTGGTTCGTTCGGTCTGGCCATTAGTCTGAGGATGGAAAGCCGAGGAAAAAGACAAGTCAATGCCCATCCTACCACAAAAAGCTCGCCAAAACCTTGAAACAAACTGGGAACCTCTGTCAGAAACGATATTCTCTGGAATGCCATGTAAACGAACCACATGCTGGAAGAACAATGGCACCAAATCAGAGGAGGAAGGCAATTTAGACAAGGGTACCAGATGGACCATCTTAGAAAAGCGATCACAGACCACCCAAATGACTGACATCTTTTGAGAAACGGGAAGATCAGAAATAAAATCCATAGAGATATGTGTCCAAGGCCTCTTCGGGACCGGCAAGGGCAAAAGCAACCCACTGGCACGAGAACAGCAGGGCTTAGCCCGAGCACAAATCCCACAGGACTGCACAAAAGCACGCACATCCCGCGACAGAGACGGCCACCAAAAGGATCTAGCCACTAACTCTCTGGTACCAAAAATTCCAGGATGACCAGCCAACACCAAACAATGAACCTCAGAGATAACTTTATTGGTCCACCTATCAGGGACAAACAGTCTCTCCGCTGGACAACGATCAGGTTTATTAGCCTGAAATTTTTGCAGCACCCGCCGCAAATCAGGGGAGATGGCAGAAACAATTACTCCTTCCTTGAGGATACCCGCCGGCTCAGACAAACCCGGAGAGTCGGGCACATAACTCCTAGACAGAGCATCCACCTTCACATTTTTAGAGCCCGGAAGGTACGAAATCACAAAGTCAAAACAGGCAAAAAACAGCGACCAACGAGCCTGTCTAGGATTCAACCGCTTAGCAGACTCAAGATAAGTCAAGTTCTTATGATCAGTCAATACCACCACGCGATGCTTAGCTCCTTCAAGCCAATGACGCCACTCCTCGAATGCCCACTTCATGGCCAGCAACTCTCGGTTGCCCACATCATAATTTCGCTCAGCAGGCGAAAACTTCCTGGAAAAAAAAGCGCATGGTTTCATCACTGAGCAATCAGAACCTCTCTGCGACAAAACAGCCCCTGCTCCAATCTCAGAAGCATCAACCTCGACCTGGAACGGAAGAGAAACATCTGGTTGACACAACACAGGGGCAGAAGAAAAACGACGCTTCAACTCTTGAAAAGCTTCCACAGCAGCAGAAGACCAATTGACCAAATCAGCACCCTTCTTGGTCAAATCGGTCAATGGTTTGGCAATACTAGAAAAATTGCAGATGAAGCGACGATAAAAATTAGCAAAGCCCAGGAACTTTTGCAGACTTTTCAGAGATGTCGGCTGAGTCCAATCATGGATGGCTTGGACCTTAACAGGATCCATCTCGATAGTAGAAGGGGAAAAGATGAACCCCAAAAATGAAACCTTCTGCACACCAAAGAGACACTTTGATCCCTTCACAAACAAAGAATTAGCACGCAGGACCTGAAAAACTGTTCTGACCTGCTTCACATGAGACTCCCAATCATCCGAGAAGATCAAAATGTCATCCAAGTACACAATCAGGAATTTATCCAGGTACTCTCGGAAGATGTCATGCATAAAGGACTGAAACACTGATGGAGCATTGGCAAGTCCGAATGGCATCACTAGATACTCAAAATGACCCTCGGGCGTATTAAATGCAGTTTTTCATTCATCTCCTCGCCTGATTCGCACCAGATTATACGCACCACGAAGATCTATCTTGGTGAACCAACTAGCCCCCTTAATCCGAGCAAACAAATCAGATAACAATGGCAAGGGGTACTGAAATTTAACCGTGATCTTATTTAGAAGGCGGTAATCTATACAAGGTTTCAGCGAACCATCCTTCTTGGCCACAAAAAAGAACCCTGCTCCCAATGGTGACGACGACGGGCGAATATGCCCCTTCTCCAGGGATTCCTTCACATAACTGCGCATAGCGGCGTGCTCAGGCACGGATAAATTAAACAGTCGACCTTTTGGGAATTTACTACCAGGAATCAAATTGATAGCACAATCACAATCCCTATGCGGAGGTAGGGCATCGGACTTGGGCTCATCAAATACATCCCGGTAATCAGACAAGAACTCTGGAACCTCAGAAGGGGTGGATGACGAAATTGACAGAAATGGAACATCACCATGTACCCCCTGACAACCCCAGCTGGACACCGACATGGATTTCCAATCTAATACTGGATTATGGGCTTGTAGCCATGGCAACCCCAACACGACCACATCATGCAGATTATGCAACACCAGAAAGCGAATAACCTCCTGATGTGCAGGAGCCATGCACATGGTCAGCTGGGTCCAGTATTGAGGCTTATTCTTGGCCAAAGGCGTGGCATCAATTCCTCTCAATGGAATAGGACACTGCAAGGGCTCTAAGAGAAACCCACAACGCTTAGCATACTCCAAGTCCATCCAATTCAGGGCAGCGCCTGAATCCACAAATGCCATGACAGAATACGATGACAAAGAACAGATCAAGGTAACGGACAGAAGAAATTTTGACTGTACCGTACCAATGGTGGCAGACCTAGCGAACCGCTTAGTGCACTTAGGACAATCAGAGATAGCATGAGTGGAATCACCACAGTAGAAACACAGCCCATTCAGATGTCTGTGTTCTTGCCGTTCAACTCTGGTCAAAGTCCTATCGCACTGCATAGGCTCAGGTTTAAGCTCAGGTAATACCGCCAAATGGTGCACAGACTTACGCTCACGCAAGCGTCGACCGATCTGAATGGCCAAAGACATAGACTCATTCAAACCAGCAGGCATAGGAAATCCCACCATGACATCCTTAAGGGCTTCAGAGAGACCCTTTCTGAACATAGCTGCCAGCGCAGATTCATTCCATTGAGTGAGCACGGACCACTTTCTAAATTTCTGACAATATACCTCTATCTCATCCTGACCCTGACAAAGAGCCAGCAAATTTTTCTCTGCCTGATCCACTGAATTAGGTTCATCGTACAGCAATCCAAGCACCAGGAAAAACGCATCGATATTACTCAATGCAGGATCTCCTGGCGCAAGAGAAAATGCCCAGTCCTGAGGGTCGCCGCGCAAAAAAGAAATAGCAATCAAAACCTGTTGAACTAGATCACCAGAGGAGCGAGGTTTCAAGGCCAGAAATAATTTACAATTATTTTTGAAACTCAGAAACTTAGTTCTATCTCCAAAAAACAAATCAGGAATAGGAATTCTTGGTTCTAACATAGATTTCTGATCAATAGTGTCTTGAATCTTTTGTACTCTTGCCGAGAGCTGATCCACAAATGAAGACAGACTTCCAATGTCCATCGCTACACCTGTGTACTGAACCACCCAAATGTCTAGGGGAAAAAAAAGGCAAAACACAGTGCAAAGAAAAAAAAATGGTCTCAGAACTTCTTTTTTCCCTCTATTGAAAATCATTAGTACTTTGGGCTTCCTGTACTGTTATGAAAGGCAATTCAGTACCACAATGGACATAGCGGTCAGAGCACATACAGTGATCTGACAATAACCCAAAATCATAGAACGAGCTCTGAGACGTGGGAACTCTGCAGACCGCAATTCCTAATCCTCTCCAAACAACACTAGAGGCAGCCGTGGATTGTGCCTAACTCTGCCTATGCAACTCGGCACAGCCTGAGAAACTAACTAGCCTGAAGATAGAAAATAAGCCTACCTTGCCTCAGAGAAATACCCCAAAGGAAAAGGCAGCCCCCCACATATAATGACTGTGAGTTAAGATGAAAAGACAAACGCAGAGATGAAATAGATTCAGCAAAGTGAGGCCCGACTTTCTTAACAGAGCGAGGATAGAAAAGGCAACTTTGCGGTCTACACAAAACCCTAAAGAAAACCACGCAAAGGGGGCAAAAAGACCCTCCGTACCGAACTAACGGCACGGAGGTACACCCTTTGCGTCCCAGAGCTTCCAGCAACAAAATAGACAAGCTGGACAGAAAAAATAGCAAACAAATAGCAAAGAAGAACTTAGCTATGCAGAGCAGCAGGCCACAGGAATGATCCAGGGAAAAGCAAGTCCAACACTGGAACATTGACAGGAAGCCAGGATCAAAGCATTAGGTGGAGTTAAGTAGAGAAGCACCTAACGACCTCACCAGATCACCTGAGGGAGGAAACTCAGAAGCCGCAGTACCACTTCCCTCCACCAACAGAAGATCACAGAGAGAATCAGCCGAAGTACCACTTGTGACCACAGGAGGGAGCTCTGCCACAGAATTCACAACAGTGGGAATCCGTAAATGAGGTAGGAGAGGATGTCAGACACCGAATTCTGTCCAGTTAGGACCTAAAGTGGCACTCTCCAGGAAAATATTGAGCTCTTGGCTCTTCGCCACCAGTTTTTTTTCTCCCTCCTGTGGATTGTTTTGTACAGCATATTATCTCTCTTGCTCCCCCAAGCCATAGCTGCCCTTGGGTTAGAGTAGCAAAAGAGACCTTCTTTGAGGTACCCATCCCAAGCACGTGAAAAAGCATTTTTGTTTTTAAGTATTCATGTCTTCCTTAAGTTAATGTTTACATATCTGCATTTTTATGGAGGAAAGGCACTGCTTGTGGCCGGTGTCTCACTTGCAACTGCAGTGCGAGAAACTCACGCTTCAATACCCGACACTGCCGCCGGAACTTGGGACCGAAGTGTGCGGCTGCATGTATTTCTATGCAACTTTTCGCTCCGGTCCGAACCGCCGGCAGCAGTCCCAGGTATTGAGGCGAGAGACTTGTGCGAGTTTCTTTCATTGCAGTTGCAAGTAGGACATCGGCCTGTGGCTGTGACTTTGGGCATGATTTTAGGGGTGTGTCCCTTCAGTTAGAGATTTGCACATCTTCAAAAAATAGATTACGAGGGAAATTTGCCTTCGAAAACTGCAATAGAAAGCTTACTCATACCATAACAGAAAAATCTGTTTGACTTTTAATAAAAAATACTAGCTGAAGAATCTCCACTGTGTTTGCATTCATTAAAATTGTTGTTAAGAAGGAAGTAGAAAATACTATTAAGCTCTTCACCAAGAAGGTGGATTGCCCTTGTTCCTCTCCTGCACGATAAGGTTCTGACTCTGACTTCTGTCCTGGAATCAATATTAGAAATATTAATTTAATGAATAAATTTGGACTCAGATTCCTTTTCCTCAGATACTTATAATAATATGGGAAAGCCCATGTTTTCTCTGGAAGTACAGCTTATTAAAGCAGTTTCCTCTACTATGAAAATGGAAGAACACAAGGATGATAACCCAAGATAGAATGTTAAGAGGCTAAAAAGATATAGTTGGAAAAACTAGATTAGAAACTGACGACTCAGCGTCAGTGAGGAAAATCCGGTCACTTGTGCATGGGGTGAACTGTTCTTAATTATGCCAGATGTACTATTGCTTTCTTCAAGACACAAAAGAGAATAGTAAAACCAAAAACACTCAGTTTGAAAAAATGTTGCAGTAATCCGCAAGTGCTAGTAAAAGATGTAAAAAACAGGGTATTTGGTTGATACGTTTTTTGCAAAAAATGTATACTAAGCTGCTCTACCAATCTTCACGGTATACCCTTATCAGAGCAGTCCTAACTAATGTATGCAATGCCTATCTGATGTATTTAAAAACCTGATCATCTGTATATAACCTGTGTGAACAGGGTTCAGAGAGGAAAAATCCATGTGTGCATACAGGGTAGAACAGCTATTGTGCAGATAGCCCAGGAGGAGTGGTGGAACTCCCCAGTCTTGTAGACACAAGAGAACAATTATGGAAACAGGAACACATGGGCTACTTGCACAGTGAACAAGTCTGTATGATCATGTTCACACACCACCAAGAAACCTGAAGACACAAAAGAGAATAGTAAAACCAAAAACACTCAGTTTGAAAAAATGTTGCAGTAATCCGCAAGTGCTAGTAAAAGATGTAAAAAACAGGGTATTTGGTTGATACGTTTTTTGCAAAAAATGTATACTAAGCTGCTCTACCAATCTTCACGGTATACCCTTATCAGAGCAGTCCTAACTAATGTATGCAATGCCTATCTGATGTATTTAAAAACCTGATCATCTGTATATAACCTGTGTGAACAGGGTTCAGAGAGGAAAAATCCATGTGTGCATACAGGGTAGAACAGCTATTGTGCAGATAGCCCAGGAGGAGTGGTGGAACTCCCCAGTCTTGTAGACACAAGAGAACAATTATGGAAACAGGAACACATGGGCTACTTGCACAGTGAACAAGTCTGTATGATCATGTTCACACACCACCAAGAAACCTGAAGACACAAAAGAGAATAGTAAAACCAAAAACACTCAGTTTGAAAAAATGTTGCAGTAATCCGCAAGTGCTAGTAAAAGATGTAAAAAACAGGGTATTTGGTTGATACGTTTTTTGCAAAAAATGTATACTAAGCTGCTCTACCAATCTTCACGGTATACCCTTATCAGAGCAGTCCTAACTAATGTATGCAATGCCTATCTGATGTATTTAAAAACCTGATCATCTGTATATAACCTGTGTGAACAGGGTTCAGAGAGGAAAAATCCATGTGTGCATACAGGGTAGAACAGCTATTGTGCAGATAGCCCAGGAGGAGTGGTGGAACTCCCCAGTCTTGTAGACACAAGAGAACAATTATGGAAACAGGAACACATGGGCTACTTGCACAGTGAACAAGTCTGTATGATCATGTTCACACACCACCAAGAAACCTGAAGACACAAAAGAGAATAGTAAAACCAAAAACACTCAGTTTGAAAAAATGTTGCAGTAATCCGCAAGTGCTAGTAAAAGATGTAAAAAACAGGGTATTTGGTTGATACGTTTTTTGCAAAAAATGTATACTAAGCTGCTCTACCAATCTTCACGGTATACCCTTATCAGAGCAGTCCTAACTAATGTATGCAATGCCTATCTGATGTATTTAAAAACCTGATCATCTGTATATAACCTGTGTGAACAGGGTTCAGAGAGGAAAAATCCATGTGTGCATACAGGGTAGAACAGCTATTGTGCAGATAGCCCAGGAGGAGTGGTGGAACTCCCCAGTCTTGTAGACACAAGAGAACAATTATGGAAACAGGAACACATGGGCTACTTGCACAGTGAACAAGTCTGTATGATCATGTTCACACACCACCAAGAAACCTGAAGACACAAAAGAGAATAGTAAAACCAAAAACACTCAGTTTGAAAAAATGTTGCAGTAATCCGCAAGTGCTAGTAAAAGATGTAAAAAACAGGGTATTTGGTTGATACGTTTTTTGCAAAAAATGTATACTAAGCTGCTCTACCAATCTTCACGGTATACCCTTATCAGAGCAGTCCTAACTAATGTATGCAATGCCTATCTGATGTATTTAAAAACCTGATCATCTGTATATAACCTGTGTGAACAGGGTTCAGAGAGGAAAAATCCATGTGTGCATACAGGGTAGAACAGCTATTGTGCAGATAGCCCAGGAGGAGTGGTGGAACTCCCCAGTCTTGTAGACACAAGAGAACAATTATGGAAACAGGAACACATGGGCTACTTGCACAGTGAACAAGTCTGTATGATCATGTTCACACACCACCAAGAAACCTGAAGACACAAAAGAGAATAGTAAAACCAAAAACACTCAGTTTGAAAAAATGTTGCAGTAATCCGCAAGTGCTAGTAAAAGATGTAAAAAACAGGGTATTTGGTTGATACGTTTTTTGCAAAAAATGTATACTAAGCTGCTCTACCAATCTTCACGGTATACCCTTATCAGAGCAGTCCTAACTAATGTATGCAATGCCTATCTGATGTATTTAAAAACCTGATCATCTGTATATAACCTGTGTGAACAGGGTTCAGAGAGGAAAAATCCATGTGTGCATACAGGGTAGAACAGCTATTGTGCAGATAGCCCAGGAGGAGTGGTGGAACTCCCCAGTCTTGTAGACACAAGAGAACAATTATGGAAACAGGAACACATGGGCTACTTGCACAGTGAACAAGTCTGTATGATCATGTTCACACACCACCAAGAAACCTGAAGACACAAAAGAGAATAGTAAAACCAAAAACACTCAGTTTGAAAAAATGTTGCAGTAATCCGCAAGTGCTAGTAAAAGATGTAAAAAACAGGGTATTTGGTTGATACGTTTTTTGCAAAAAATGTATACTAAGCTGCTCTACCAATCTTCACGGTATACCCTTATCAGAGCAGTCCTAACTAATGTATGCAATGCCTATCTGATGTATTTAAAAACCTGATCATCTGTATATAACCTGTGTGAACAGGGTTCAGAGAGGAAAAATCCATGTGTGCATACAGGGTAGAACAGCTATTGTGCAGATAGCCCAGGAGGAGTGGTGGAACTCCCCAGTCTTGTAGACACAAGAGAACAATTATGGAAACAGGAACACATGGGCTACTTGCACAGTGAACAAGTCTGTATGATCATGTTCACACACCACCAAGAAACCTGAAGACACAAAAGAGAATAGTAAAACCAAAAACACTCAGTTTGAAAAAATGTTGCAGTAATCCGCAAGTGCTAGTAAAAGATGTAAAAAACAGGGTATTTGGTTGATACGTTTTTTGCAAAAAATGTATACTAAGCTGCTCTACCAATCTTCACGGTATACCCTTATCAGAGCAGTCCTAACTAATGTATGCAATGCCTATCTGATGTATTTAAAAACCTGATCATCTGTATATAACCTGTGTGAACAGGGTTCAGAGAGGAAAAATCCATGTGTGCATACAGGGTAGAACAGCTATTGTGCAGATAGCCCAGGAGGAGTGGTGGAACTCCCCAGTCTTGTAGACACAAGAGAACAATTATGGAAACAGGAACACATGGGCTACTTGCACAGTGAACAAGTCTGTATGATCATGTTCACACACCACCAAGAAACCTGAAGACACAAAAGAGAATAGTAAAACCAAAAACACTCAGTTTGAAAAAATGTTGCAGTAATCCGCAAGTGCTAGTAAAAGATGTAAAAAACAGGGTATTTGGTTGATACGTTTTTTGCAAAAAATGTATACTAAGCTGCTCTACCAATCTTCACGGTATACCCTTATCAGAGCAGTCCTAACTAATGTATGCAATGCCTATCTGATGTATTTAAAAACCTGATCATCTGTATATAACCTGTGTGAACAGGGTTCAGAGAGGAAAAATCCATGTGTGCATACAGGGTAGAACAGCTATTGTGCAGATAGCCCAGGAGGAGTGGTGGAACTCCCCAGTCTTGTAGACACAAGAGAACAATTATGGAAACAGGAACACATGGGCTACTTGCACAGTGAACAAGTCTGTATGATCATGTTCACACACCACCAAGAAACCTGAAGACACAAAAGAGAATAGTAAAACCAAAAACACTCAGTTTGAAAAAATGTTGCAGTAATCCGCAAGTGCTAGTAAAAGATGTAAAAAACAGGGTATTTGGTTGATACGTTTTTTGCAAAAAATGTATACTAAGCTGCTCTACCAATCTTCACGGTATACCCTTATCAGAGCAGTCCTAACTAATGTATGCAATGCCTATCTGATGTATTTAAAAACCTGATCATCTGTATATAACCTGTGTGAACAGGGTTCAGAGAGGAAAAATCCATGTGTGCATACAGGGTAGAACAGCTATTGTGCAGATAGCCCAGGAGGAGTGGTGGAACTCCCCAGTCTTGTAGACACAAGAGAACAATTATGGAAACAGGAACACATGGGCTACTTGCACAGTGAACAAGTCTGTATGATCATGTTCACACACCACCAAGAAACCTGAAGACACAAAAGAGAATAGTAAAACCAAAAACACTCAGTTTGAAAAAATGTTGCAGTAATCCGCAAGTGCTAGTAAAAGATGTAAAAAACAGGGTATTTGGTTGATACGTTTTTTGCAAAAAATGTATACTAAGCTGCTCTACCAATCTTCACGGTATACCCTTATCAGAGCAGTCCTAACTAATGTATGCAATGCCTATCTGATGTATTTAAAAACCTGATCATCTGTATATAACCTGTGTGAACAGGGTTCAGAGAGGAAAAATCCATGTGTGCATACAGGGTAGAACAGCTATTGTGCAGATAGCCCAGGAGGAGTGGTGGAACTCCCCAGTCTTGTAGACACAAGAGAACAATTATGGAAACAGGAACACATGGGCTACTTGCACAGTGAACAAGTCTGTATGATCATGTTCACACACCACCAAGAAACCTGAAGACACAAAAGAGAATAGTAAAACCAAAAACACTCAGTTTGAAAAAATGTTGCAGTAATCCGCAAGTGCTAGTAAAAGATGTAAAAAACAGGGTATTTGGTTGATACGTTTTTTGCAAAAAATGTATACTAAGCTGCTCTACCAATCTTCACGGTATACCCTTATCAGAGCAGTCCTAACTAATGTATGCAATGCCTATCTGATGTATTTAAAAACCTGATCATCTGTATATAACCTGTGTGAACAGGGTTCAGAGAGGAAAAATCCATGTGTGCATACAGGGTAGAACAGCTATTGTGCAGATAGCCCAGGAGGAGTGGTGGAACTCCCCAGTCTTGTAGACACAAGAGAACAATTATGGAAACAGGAACACATGGGCTACTTGCACAGTGAACAAGTCTGTATGATCATGTTCACACACCACCAAGAAACCTGAAGACACAAAAGAGAATAGTAAAACCAAAAACACTCAGTTTGAAAAAATGTTGCAGTAATCCGCAAGTGCTAGTAAAAGATGTAAAAAACAGGGTATTTGGTTGATACGTTTTTTGCAAAAAATGTATACTAAGCTGCTCTACCAATCTTCACGGTATACCCTTATCAGAGCAGTCCTAACTAATGTATGCAATGCCTATCTGATGTATTTAAAAACCTGATCATCTGTATATAACCTGTGTGAACAGGGTTCAGAGAGGAAAAATCCATGTGTGCATACAGGGTAGAACAGCTATTGTGCAGATAGCCCAGGAGGAGTGGTGGAACTCCCCAGTCTTGTAGACACAAGAGAACAATTATGGAAACAGGAACACATGGGCTACTTGCACAGTGAACAAGTCTGTATGATCATGTTCACACACCACCAAGAAACCTGAAGACACAAAAGAACACACAGGTTATATACAGATGATCAGGTTTTTAAATACATCAGATAGGCATTGCATACATTAGTTAGGACTGCTCTGATAAGGGTATACCGTGAAGATTGGTAGAGCAGCTTAGTATACATTTTTTGCAAAAAACGTATCAACCAAATACCCTGTTTTTTACATCTTTTACTAGCACTTGCGGATTACTGCAACATTTTTTCAAACTGAGTGTTTTTGGTTTTACTATTCTCTTTTGTGTCTTCAGGTTTCTTGGTGGTGTGTGAACATGATCATACAGACTTGTTCACTGTGCAAGTAGCCCATGTGTTCCTGTTTCCATAATTGTTCTCTTGTGTCTACAAGACTGGGGAGTTCCACCACTCCTCCTGGGCTATCTGCACAATAGCTGTTCTACCCTGTATGCACACATGGATTTTTCCTCTCTGAACCCTGTTCACACAGGTTATATACAGATGATCAGGTTTTTAAATACATCAGATAGGCATTGCATACATTAGTTAGGACTGCTCTGATAAGGGTATACCGTGAAGATTGGTAGAGCAGCTTAGTATACATTTTTTGCAAAAAACGTATCAACCAAATACCCTGTTTTTTACATCTTTTACTAGCACTTGCGGATTACTGCAACATTTTTTCAAACTGAGTGTTTTTGGTTTTACTATTCTCTTTTGTGTCTTCAGGTTTCTTGGTGGTGTGTGAACATGATCATACAGACTTGTTCACTGTGCAAGTAGCCCATGTGTTCCTGTTTCCATAATTGTTCTCTTGTGTCTACAAGACTGGGGAGTTCCACCACTCCTCCTGGGCTATCTGCACAATAGCTGTTCTACCCTGTATGCACACATGGATTTTTCCTCTCTGAACCCTGTTCACACAGGTTATATACAGATGATCAGGTTTTTAAATACATCAGATAGGCATTGCATACATTAGTTAGGACTGCTCTGATAAGGGTATACCGTGAAGATTGGTAGAGCAGCTTAGTATACATTTTTTGCAAAAAACGTATCAACCAAATACCCTGTTTTTTACATCTTTTACTAGCACTTGCGGATTACTGCAACATTTTTTCAAACTGAGTGTTTTTGGTTTTACTATTCTCTTTTGTGTCTTCAGGTTTCTTGGTGGTGTGTGAACATGATCATACAGACTTGTTCACTGTGCAAGTAGCCCATGTGTTCCTGTTTCCATAATTGTTCTCTTGTGTCTACAAGACTGGGGAGTTCCACCACTCCTCCTGGGCTATCTGCACAATAGCTGTTCTACCCTGTATGCACACATGGATTTTTCCTCTCTGAACCCTGTTCACACAGGTTATATACAGATGATCAGGTTTTTAAATACATCAGATAGGCATTGCATACATTAGTTAGGACTGCTCTGATAAGGGTATACCGTGAAGATTGGTAGAGCAGCTTAGTATACATTTTTTGCAAAAAACGTATCAACCAAATACCCTGTTTTTTACATCTTTTACTAGCACTTGCGGATTACTGCAACATTTTTTCAAACTGAGTGTTTTTGGTTTTACTATTCTCTTTTGTGTCTTCAGGTTTCTTGGTGGTGTGTGAACATGATCATACAGACTTGTTCACTGTGCAAGTATTGCTTTCTTCAGTAGATCCAAGGGAAATGAGCCACTGTTTCATGTGAGACTGTCCAGTGCCCCTTCTTGTATGCTAATTAGTAGGTTCCTTAGCTTTCAGGATACTGTGGAAAAGAGGAGTATGGAGTATAAGGCTGCTTTCACACATCAGGTTTTTGGTTTCAGGCACAATCCGGCAGTTTCAGGCACAATCTGGATCAGTTTTTTTCTGATGCCTGATCCGTTTTTTTCCCCATAGAGTTGTATTACTGCCGGATTGTGCAACGTTTTTTGTGTCCGGCGAAAAAGCCTGAAGGGACGTTTCCGGCAATAAATGCACGGAACTGATGTGTGAAAGAACATTTCCGGCGACCGAATCCGTTTTTAACACACTGAGCATGCCCACAATATCTCTCTCTCTCTCTACCTCTTCTTCTCACAACGAACCCAGGACCTCTCAGGTTTTTATGCCGCCCCTTTGCGCTGCGCCACCTTTGGTCTCCCACCCACATTGCTCTTTGTGCACGACCTTATTTCAGGTCTAGTACTCCAGACATAGCAGGAGCTACTGCTCCACCGCCTTATTTCACGGCTAGCCTGGGACCCCACAGGTGTTTATACTGCCCCCATGCGTTGCGCCACCATGGGTCTCTCATCCACCGACCCTCACCCTACATAACATCGTTCTAGGTCCAGTACTCCAGGCTCCACAGGAACTTTAGGACTCAACTGTCCATCATCCACCATCACTCTATTGAGGCTTAACCTACTTGGCATTAGTGCGCCGTCTCTACAGGACTATTCAGGTACCGTATGTGATACATTTACTATACGCAGCATCTCACACTCCACTCTATTCATACAGGCTTCCTCCTTTATTTTCATATTTTTCCAGAACGCTTAGTCCGGCTACATCTAATAGGGCATGTAGATCTACCATCTCCCGTATACCCTTTTGGACCGTACCCGGCACCACTGCTACAGTATACCTTAGGTAAACACCCTCCCCCCACCCTGCCCATTTCCCATTACATATCCCAATTTGTATACCTTATATGGCTCCTTCGTGTTTCAGGACCACGGTGTGTAAGACTAAGTTCCCTTAGACATATAATCTACTTACCACTTACTTCAACACTGTGCAGTCGAGTACTTCGACACTGGAGCGCCCTCCCTAGACATTACAGGTATATTTAACTTGATTATATTACATAGTCTGTTCATTATAGTACATACTTGGGTACGTCATCATTATACTCCATTGGGATTTCCCACCCTCTATCCCCCCTTCAGCTACCTACGGTTGGGACTTCTTTATAACGCTGGTTTGTTTATCACAGAGACAGGACTCGCACTAGAGAAGTTGCCCTTCTGCTTCCTTTAGTTGCCGTATATGTACATATCACTGGAAACCAAGGTAATCATCTCTCTCCGCAACCTTCGCTGTCCACCTTTCTTTCCCTTCCTTTTACCCCCCCCCCTCTTGGATATACTTTGCCAAATCCATCTACACCTTGCTTGAACCTCATTAGTAACTTCCATGTTTTTCTAGTGTATATAGTGTTTATATTTGGTTTTATGTCTTTGTACTTGTTCCATTTATGTATATATTTTGGTGATATTTTATTTATTGTCTGACCCTCCTTCACTGTACTTTGTGTATTATGGCCATACCATTATCAGCTATTTACACTGTTTACACTGTTTCTTTATCTCCCCAGCAACCCCATGAGTAAAACCCTGGTGGGTCGAAACGTTGGGTTTGGTCTGATTTGAACACATCTGTTCCTATATTTCTATGACTACCTCTTTTTTGGCTACAATAAATGTGTTGAAAAACCTTTTTGCATCACATCAAGTCTGAGTGCGGTATTTTTTTTATATAACTGTTCGGGCCTTCGGGTCTGTCTTACCAGCACCTCGAGTATTTCCGATCTGAGTGCATACCATTATTTCCCCTAGCTTGCTATGAGTGCCACCCGGTGGTCGGCGCTCACGGCAAGTGAGTAATTCTGCAACATACAGGTGACGTGATCATCACCTGTATGTAGCAGAGCTGATCAAATTATTGCAGCTTCTAGTCTCCTATGGAGACTACTGAAGCATGCCAAAAGTTGAAAAAAAATGTTTTTATGAATATAAAAAATATAAAAGTTCAAATCACCCCTCTTTTGCCCTATTCAAAATAACACAATAAAAAAAAATCAAACCTACACATATTTAGAATCACTAGATCTATCAATAAAAACAGGATCAACCTGATCGTTAAACGGAATAGCGAGAAAAAAAGTCAAAATGCCAGAATTACTTTTTTTGGTCTCTGCGACATTGCATTAAAATGCAATAACGGCCGATCAAAAGATCGTGTCTGCATCAAAACGGTATGATAAAAACGTCAGGTCGGTGCGCAAAAAATAAGCCCCCACCCAGCGCGATGTTAGGACTGGCGGAACACACCAAATAATAATTAGGATATTAGGTGCGTTCGCAGTCTGGGGTCCACCGTGCAGAAAAGACACCTGCTGCTCGGTAATGACGGACTATATCGCGGTATAATGTGAATACACACAAGGGTTAGCTTCACCCGGTATGAAGGAAGCGAACCCTGTTGCGTCACAGGGCCGTGGTACTGCACAAAGAGCTCAAGTAAAGAGTCCCAGAACTCTACCAAGACTCAGGGAAAGAGTTCCTCTAGACCTCTTGCACTCGACAGTGCTACTGGGATGTCAGAGATTAATCATAGCTAAGAATTAACTGCACAAGAGTGTGTGCAGCCCCGCTTTGGCGGACGCCACTAACCATCCAAATTTGGGCCAGGTAAGCGCACTATTAGCGCACGGCACCGCACTGGCGGTCCCTGCTAACAGACACAGTATTGTGTGCTAGATGTGTGGGATAACACTGTCAGGCGCTAGGTAGCTTCCACCATTCGCAAACAGTCAACAACACTAGGGATGGGAATGATTCGGAGCTTTCATCCCTCGACAGGAATACATCCACACACACGTTAGCAAATTTATACTAGCGCATGGCCGAGCGGCCATGCAAACCTTTTATAGAAGTACCGATCAAGGACCTTCCTGATGGTCCAATAGGAGCCGCAACAGGACCTGAGTATGTGACCGCCGACCTCCAATGGGAGGTCGTCCCGTGGGCATGCTCAGTATGAGAAAAGCATGACTTAGTGCCTGAAAGGCCTGCTCGCTGCTGATCAGTGCTGGCTGCAAATGCATAGCCTGGAGAGGCAGCAGTAACCAAGCGCACAATATCAGCTTGAGCCAGACGCTGGGACTGATGTCTCAGCTGAGCAGGTTCCACTGCAGCTGGAGGAGAATGGGAGACCGCAGTGGACATGGTTCGAGATTACCCCCCTTCTAGGGCCCCCCTCCCTGGGCCTCGGTACGTTCAAAGGCTGCAATGAGCAGCGGAGCCCGAATGTGGTCCACAGGTTCTGTCCTCTGGGCCGTGCCCTTTCCAGTCCACCAGATAGTACTTTTTGCCACGTACCACCTTGCACCCTAAGATAGAATTCACCTCGTACTTGTCAGTGGACAAACCCGATGTCCAGGCAGATGACTCTGAAAACCGGGACATATAAATGGGTTTTAAGAGGGACACATGAAAGGTGTCGGCGTTACCCAGGCATGGAGGAAGAGCCAGACGGTATACCACAGGGTTAACCTGTTCCAGAACCTTGAGGGGCCCTAAGTAGTGAGGCGCAAACTTAGTGGACTCAACTCGCAGCCTGATATTGTGGGTGGAGAGCCACACTAGATCTCCAGGAGCAAAGGTCGGAGCGGGGCGCCGATGTGCATCGGCGGAGACCCTCATTCTCTCCTTGGAGGCCCAGATGGCATCCTGTGTGCGGTCCCAGATGTCCCGTGCTTCCACTGCCCAGTCTGCCACCCTAGAGTCGGCGGAAGACACGAGCATGGGCACAGGAATTTGCGGATGTTGGCCGTAATTAAGGAGGAATGGGGTCTGACCAGTGGAGTCGACTACGACATTGTTTAAGGCAAACTCCGCCCACGGTAGCAAGGATGCCCAATCATCCTGCCTCGCCTAAACAAAATGTCGTAGGTATGTGACCAGGGTTTGGTTGGCCCTCTCTACCAACCCATTCATATCGGTATGGTATGCTGAAGAGAGATTCAGCTCTATGCTAAGTAGGCGATAAAGCTCTCTCCAGAACCGAGGCGCAAACTGGGGACCCCGGTCACTGACAATCTTGTGTGGCATACCGTGTAGGTGGAAAATATGCTTAATAAACAATGCCGCCAAAGCCCGTGCAGAAGGTAACCGTGGGAGAGGCACCAAATGCACCATTTTAGAGAAATGGTCCGTTAACTACCCAAATGACGGTGCAGCTACAGGCCTTGGGTAGGCCTACCACAACGTCCATGCCGACCATCTCCCAGGGCCTGTCTGCCACCGGCAGGGTGTAAAGTAGCCCAGCAGGTCATTGTCGAGTAGACCTATTCTGGGTGCAGGAGACACACGCCCGAATATAGTCTCCGATGTCACGGGCCATATGCGGCCACCAGTACGTCCTCGCCAAAAGCTCTGATGTCCTCTTGATCCCGAAATGTCCACCCACCCTGGATGAGTGAGCACAAGAGAGACGTAAATTAGATGGCACGAAAGTCTTGCCCGGGGGCACAGACTCCAGCGACACCGGGGCCACAGTTCTCAGTCTCTCATAGGGGACAATTAGCCGAGGCTCCTCCTCCTCCTCTGATGACACCACAGAGCGGGAGAGAGCATCGGCGCAAATGTTCTTCTCCCTGGATAGGAAATGAAGGGTAAAGTGGAACCGGGAGAAGAACAGAGACCATCTAGCCTGGCGAGAATTTAGCCACTGGGCTCTTTGCAAAAACATCAAATTCTTGTGGTCAGTGTAAACTTGGAAGGGAAAGCGAGCCCCCTCCAGGAGGTGTCTCCACTCAGAAAAGGCCAACTTCATTGATAGCAACTCCCTGTCGCCGATGGAATAATTCCTCTCCGTCAGAGAGAAGGTCTTGGAGAAAAAGAAGCCAGGATGTTTCCGACCCTGAGCGTCCTTTTGAAAGAGGACTTCTCCAGCACCGACGGATGAGGCGTCCACCACTATAATGAAGGGCTTATCTACATCTGGATGATGAAGAATGGGAGCGCTAGCAAAATGGGACTTAACAGATAAGAAAGCCTTGGAGACCTCCTCCGACCACAATTTGGGATTTGCACCCTTCTTGGTGAGGGCTACCAAGGGAGCTACCAAAGTTGAGAAATGGGGAATGAACTGGCGATAATAATTAATGAACCCCATAAAGCGCTGCACCGCTTTGAGATAATGAGGTTCCTGCCAGTCCATCACTGCTTGTAGCTTGGCAGGATCCATAGCTAATCCCCGGGCTGAGATGATATAGCCCAGGAAGGGCAAGGACTCCTGCTCAAACACACACTTCTCCAACTTGGCATAGAGGGAGTTTGCCCATAGGAGGTCGAAGACTCTGCAAACATCTCTCCGGTGGGAATCTATATCTGGAGAGTAGATGAGAATTTCATCCAGATAGACTACCACCGAGGTGGAGAGCATATCCTGGAAGATATCATTCACAAAGTCTGGGAAGACGGCTGGGGCATTACAGAGCCCAAAGGGCATCACCAGATATTCATAGTGCCCATCCCTGGTATTAAAAGCCATCTTCTGTTCGTCACCCTCACGGATGCAAATCAGGTTGTAAGCACCCCGCAGATCTAGCTTAGTAAATACCCTTGCCCTTTGTAGCCTATCAAAGAGCTCAGATATCAGGGGCAGAGGGTACTTATTCTTAATGGTGTTGGCTTTAAGAACCCTGTAGTCTATGCATGGACGCAGTTCTCCGTTCTTCTTTTGCACGAAGAAGAACCCCGCCCCCATAGGTGACACTGACTTTCTAATGAATGCTCTTGTCAGATTCTCCTGGATGTATTGTGACATTGCCTCCATCTCCGGGAGAGACAGGGAATAGACACGTCCCCGAGGAGGCTCTGCCCCTGGCAAGAGGTCAATAGGACAGTCATAGGGGCGGTGAGGCGGAAGAGTCTCCACAGCTCTCTTGGAGAATACGTCCGCGTAAGACCAGTAGTGTTTGGGGAGTGATGTAAGATGTGCGGGTATTTCCGTAGTGGCAACCTGAACGCTCTCCCTCTGACATCTGCCCTCACAAGATTTACTCCATCCCAGAATTCTCCCAGAGGACCACTGTATATGTGGGGAGTGGTAACGCAACCAAGGTATCCCAAGAAGAATCTCGTCTATTCCCTCAGGAATGATCTCCTGATGGGATGGAGACATAGATAACGTAAGCGGGATAGTCTGGTGTGTAATCTGTGAGGACAATATCGACCCATTCACCACTCTTACGGTCACTGGTTTGGCTAGCATAATCAGGGGTATTGCGTGCCGTTGGGCAAAGGCAGAAGACATGACATTTCCCTCCGCCCCGGAATCCACACAAAGCTCGACCGCAAAAGTGGAAGGGCCAAAAGTAATTGTCCCCTTAAAGGACAATTTGGAGGAAAACGCCGCTGTGTCTAGTGAACCTCCTCCTACAGTTACTAGACTCGGTCGTTTCCCTGCCGCTGTGGTGATTTTCTTGGTATTATGTCCTAACTGCTGGCAGATATTACCATGGGTATTCGAGCAGCTCGAGACTGCATGGCCTAATAGGGCTCGGACGCCAGAACTCGAGACTCCAGAGGCTTTGCAAAGATAGGTGCCAACCAGAAACTCTGCCAACACTGGACTCGCTCCAACCTTCACTCGTTAAAACGGAGGTCAATGCGAGTGCATATAGTTATTAACTCCTGCAGTGTGGTGGAAATCTCCCTAGTGGCCAGGGCATCCTTCACATGGTCAGCCAGTCCTTTCCAAAACACAGGAATAAGGACTTTATCTGGCCACTCCAGCTCAGATGCCAAAGTCCGGAAATGGACGGCAAACTGACTGACCATGGATGAACCCTGTGTCAATGCCAGCAGTTGGAGCGCCGAATCATGGGTGACACGAGGTCCCATAAAGACCTGTTTCAGAGTGTCCAGGAACCTTGGAGCACTCTGCACCACATGATCGTCAAACTCCCACAGTGGCGTTGCCCACTCCAATGCTCTGCCCGACAGAAGGGATATAATAAATCCCACTCTAGCCCGTTCCGTGGGAAAACATGCAGCCAGGAGCTCAAGATGTATGGCTCACTGGCTTACGAATCCCCTACACAGCTTACTGTCACCAGCAAACTTATCCGGTAACGGTAGATGGGACAATGTCGGAGCAGGCGTGGCAGTGGACAAACTGACTGCAGCCGCGCTGGCAGCCTGAACAGCGACTGCAGTGACATCCACGGCCGAGGTTTTGCGCTCAAGAGCCGCCAACCTACCCTCCAGCTGCTGGATGTATCATTGCAATCGCTGATCGTCCATCATTAGAAGCCAGACCCTGGTGCTAGTGTAATGTTAGGCCTGGCGGAACGCACCAAGTAATAATTAGAGAGGATATTAGGTGCGTTCTCAGTCCGGGGTCCACCGTGCAGAAAAGACACCTGCTGCTTGGTAATGACAGACTATATGGCGTCACAGGGCCGTGGTTCCGCTCAAAGAGCGCAAGTAAAGAGTCACAGAACTCTACCAAGACTCAGGGAAAGAGTTCCTCTAGACCTCTTGCACTCGACAGCGCTACTGGGGTGTCAGAGATTAATCATAACTAAGAATTAACTGCATAAGAGTGCGTGCAGTGCCGCTCTGGCGGACGCCACTAACCACCCAAATTTGGGCCAGGTAAGCGCACTATTAGCGCACGGTGCTGCACTAGCGGTCACTGCTATCAGACGCTGTATCGTGTGCTAGTTGTGTGGGATAGCACTGTCATTCGCAAACAGTCAATAACACTAGGGATGGGAATGATTCGGAGCTTTCATCCATCTACAGGCATACATCCACACACACGTTAGCAAGTTTATACTAGCGCATGGCCGAGTGGCCATGCGAACCTTTTATAGTAGTAGTGCTCCAGGACCTTCCTGATGGTCCAATAGGAGCCACAACAGGACCTGAGCATGTGACCCCTGACCTCCAATGGGAGGTCGTCCCGTGGGCATGCTCAGTATGAGAAAAGCAGGATTTAGTCCCTGAAAGGCCTGCTCGCTGCTGATCAGTGCTGGCTACAAAGGCAGAGACTGGAAAGGCAACGGTAACCAAGCGCACAGTACCAGCTTGAGCCAGACACTGGGACCGGCGTCTCCGCTGAGCAGGTTCCACTGCGGCTGGAGGAGAATGGGAGACCGCAGTGGACATAGTTTGAGATTCCCTCTGTGCAGTGGTGGGAACTCAACACCTAACACCTGAGATCATGAGAAATTGAGAAGCTACCGGTATTAGAAAACGGCGCAATTTGTTTTTTTCTTAACAAAGTTTGTTTTTTTCACCACTTAGATAAAAAAAAACATAGACATGTTTGGTGTCTATGAACTCGTAGTGACCTGGAGAATCATAATGGCAGGTCAGTTTTAGCATGTAGTGAACATAGTAAAAAAGCAAAACTAGTGTGGATTGCACTTATTTTTGCAATTTCACCGCACTTGGAATTTTTTTCCCATTTTCTAGTACACTACATGACCAAAAAACTGCCTTCATACAAGGTCAGTAAAAAAGAATAATTTTATTAACCCACCAACACCCGACGCGCGTTTCGCCCCGAAATGACCCCCAGACGAAGGATTTCGGTGCAAAACGCGCGTCGGGTGTTGGGTCCTCCAGGAGTGCCCCATTTGGTAATTATATCATGATTTTGTACTATTATACACTGTCAGTATTCATTTTTACCTAATCTATTTTCTACATATTTGTACTTGGTCACTTGCACAATGATTATTTGCATTAATATGGTTTGGTTGTTATTAGTATGATACCACTACTTATGGGGTCCATACCTGGGTAGCCCGCCTATTCCTGTGCTTTAGGTGTATACCCACTGTATTTTATATATGCATATATATTTCTTTGTTGTTTGGTTAATAAAATTATTCTTTTTTACTGACCTTGTGTGAAGGCAGTTTTTTGGTGTTGTAGTTATTTTCCTTCATGGTCTTCCTTTGGTGGATATATTTTGCTGTTGTTAGTACACTACATGGTAAAACCAATGGTGTCGTTCAAAGGTACAACTCGTCCCACAAAAAGCAATCTCTACATGGCCATTTTGACCAAAAAATAAAAAAGTTATGGCTCTGGGAAGAAGGGGAGCAAAAAATGAAAATGCAAAACCAAAAATACCTCTGGTCTTTAAGGGGTTAAAATTACATTATGAATGCTGTCTGATGGGCCGATAGTGGTGTAATAGGAAATGAAATACAATTTGTTATTCATAATGTAAAACTTTTATGTGAAGTTTGGTTCCAAATAACAAACTTGAGTCAGATAACTGCAGGTGGAGGACTAATGAGAAAATCTTAATTACATCCCCTCTGCAGACTGGTATCACAAATAGAGATATATGGCTCATTGGATACAATCTTGTCCAGTATCAAAGGTTTTGAAATCAGATTTTTTTTTTATAGCATCAGGTCCACATGTATAATAGACTTCTAGAGAATTTTACCAACCTACATTTGTAAAAGTGATATATTAAAAAAATGTATCTTTCCATCTTAGTATAATTTAACCCCTATCTGACCTTGGACGGGATAGTACGTCCGAGGTCAGATCCCCTGCTTTGATGCAGGGCTCCGCGGTGAGCCCGCATCAAAGCCGGGACATGTCAGCTGTTTTGAACAGCTGACATGTGCCCGCAATAGGTGCGGGCAGAATCGCGATCTGCCCGCACCTATTAACTAGTTAAATGCCGCTGTCAATCGCAGACAGCGGCATTTAACTACCGCTTCCGGCCGGGCGGCCGGAAATGACGTCATCGCCGACCCCCGTCACATGATCGGGGGTCGGCGATGCGTCTCCATTGTAACCATAGAGGTCCTTGAGACCTCTATGGTTACTGATCACCGGTGGCTGTGAGCGCCACCCTGTGGTCAACGCTCACAGCACACCTCCATTTCTGCTACATAGCAGCGATCAGCAGATTGCTGCTATGTAGCAGAGGCGATCGTGCTATGCCTGCTTCTAGCCTCCCATGGAGGCTATGGAAGCATGGCAAAAGTTAAAAAAAAAAGTTGAAAAAAATGTGAAAAAAATAAAAAAAATATAAAAGTTTAAATCACCCCCCTTTCGCCCCAATCAAAATAAATCAATAAAAAAATATAAAATCTACGCATATTTGGTATCGCCGCGCTCAGAATTACCCGATCTATCAATTAAAAAAAAGCATTAACCTGATCGCTAAACAGCGTAGCGAGAAAAAAATTCGAAATGCCAGAATTACGTTTTTTTGGTCGCCGCGACATTGCATTAAAATGCAATAATGGGCGATCAAAAGAACGTATCTGCACCAAAATGCCATCATTAAAAACGTCATCTCGGCACGCAAAAAATAAGCCCTCAATTGACCCCAGATCGCGAAAAATGGAGACGCTACGAGTATCGGAAAATGGCGCAATTTTTTTTTTTTTTTAGCAAAGTTTGGAATTTTTTTTCACCACTTAGGTAAAAAATAACCTAGTGATGTTTGGTGTCTATGAACTCGTACTGACCTGGAGAATCATAATGGCAGGTCAGTTTTAGCATTTAGTGAACCTAGCAAAAAAGCCAAACAAAAAACAAGTGTGGGACTGCACTTTTTTTGCAATTTCACCGCACTTGGAATTTTTTTCCCGTCTTCTAGTACACGACATGCTAAAGCCAATGATGTCGTTCAAAAGTACAACTCGTCCCGCAAAAAATAAGCCCTCACATGGCCAAATTGACGGAAAAATAAAAAAGTTATGGCTCTGGGAAGGAGGGGAGCGAAAAACGAACACGGAAAAACAAAAAATCCCAAGGTCATGAAGGGGTTAAGCTAACTGAACAGCAAAAAGCACATATTTCAAACTAGCTGCAAATTACAGGGTTGTCTGGTATCTGACAAAATTGGAAAAAAAAAGACATGCTATGAAATAACAAAAGAAGCATTACTTTCCTGTTAAAGCACCTGTTGCTCCAGAACCAACTCTCCGATAGTCTTTACATGGCTACAATGGCGACGTTCTGTCTGCAGTATGTGACCACGGTAGACTAGAAATTGGCTGTAAAGGTCATGAATTGTAGTCGGAATGTCACCACTGCAGCCCTGGAAAGCAAAGAGTTGCAGAGGAAGAGATGACATTGGAGTAGTAGGGGATAAGTAACAATGTCAAGAGGTAAGTAATGTTCTTTTCTAACCTTAGCAATCTTTGCTCCAGTTTTGTCCGATCTTGGACAACCAAATATCCCATGTGTTGTGGGAAATGATTTTCTTTTAACGCACCGCAGATATGATGGTGTAATGCTAATGCATATGACAGAGAATTGAGATGAGACAGAAATGATTCATTTATACATTTATTTCTATCCTGCATATGCATTCAGACTGAAATGAAGAAAGTAATGCAGTCATTGTACAGACATTTGACATAAATGTTCAACAATTACATGCATGCATACAGAATTCAAAGGACGATTGGTATGGAGGTAATCAACATTCTATTTATTACACAGTCACATTTCCTCTTCCTGTAAATTAAAGGCAGCAAGAATGGAAACATTGATAAAAGCGCTGTTAGATTCATTTGAGAAGAAGCTAATGCAGATTACGTTGATGCGGATGAAGACGAGTAGAAGAAAAGCGTTTTGGTTCGTTTGGCCGGAAGGATGAAGAAGCAGACAGAATGGCTGAATTATAATGGAACATGCTGGATTCCAGTAATACAGAGTAAACAAAGATCTCATCCTTATAATTGATAGTTACTAACATTAACCTGAACACCTTGTAAAGATGATGCAACAAAACATCTGGTCCTTGTGCTCTTTCTGCAACTATACAATGAATACCTACGATCTTACCGACAATCATTGTGATGTTTGTATACTTGCTGTCTTTAAAAAATACATTACAAACATTATTGAAACATTGTTAAATCTTTCTACATCGGGAAGTTCAGAAAATTATTGGTAGATATGTGTGATGATGTAAAAGTAGCATTTGTGCTTTTTTTTTTGTTCTTTGCAGCATTCAGGATAGTTACTGAAACGAATATCGTACAAATATAAATTTATATGTATATACATATATATATTTACAGAGCAAAAAAATAATCAAACTATTTGACAATATAAATAATATACAGAAAAAAAAGGGAACTCACACAGAAACTCGGTGCTGCTGATGCGGTCAAACATCATGAACACTTAAGCTTTGTGTTTGGTGCTTTCTAATCTATGTGTTAATATTAATTACCATTGCTAGGTTTAGAGTTGGATCACCCATTTTATAAAAATAAGAACCCTTGTGGATTGCTACCGTGTACTAAACATGCGCCATACTGTTTATCATTGTGCATTGGCAGTCTTTAGCTCACTAAAATCTTTTGACTAGAGTATAAATAAGATCTATGCATATTTTACAAGTATAATGGCTATCCTATAGCAGAAGCAGCTACGGCATTGCTCGGGGTAAGGTGTCTATCGTGTTAATATATATCTATATGGTTTCATATCCGCTGTCAATTTGCTAAAATTATATTTTATTGCTTTAGCATTGTTTTGTTACAAAGCAACTGTGCTCAAAAAAAAGAAAATTCAGCTTCTACTAGGAGTAAGGCTACTCATCCACCCCAGGTTTGGGAAATGTAGCTCTGTGCCAGTTGGCCAACACCGGCACGATTGGCAAGCAGTATGTTGTGACCATGGAATATGATTTGGAAACGGAGACCCAAATGGATCATAAAAAAAAAAAGCTCGTCAGTGATGGACCACAGAGGGTCGGAAAGGAGAGTGCTGGAGATCTCTGATTTGTGAAACTAAGATATGTTTAAGAGGGGGAGGAATTTTAGCTTTTGCTTGGACTTATTCCGATATTGTTACCCTGATGATTTTAAATAGTCAACTACTGAAATCAATGATATATCACCATCAATATACTGATTTTATAGATAACTTTCTCCTCCTGTATCAGTCAGTGATATGTTTTGTTCATGTTTATTGTACTTGTTTTTTGCTATGTATTCCCATTTTCACAAGTGAAGTGCCATAAAATAAATTGCGCTATGATAATAATAAATAATAATTCATTGTGATAATAAACTGCTGGTGATCATTTTCAGATACCTCTCTGGATATAACTAGATACACTGTGAATCACTGATCATAGATCGCCGATCAAAACTCATCCTGAGCATCTGAAATACATCATTTTGGTCTAGTTAGTTAATTGGGAATATAATAGTGAATTATTTTAATATAGACTGAACTATACTATTTAGATGTGTTTGTAAAAATGACTCTATTTTTCTTCCTGGTTAATTTCCCATTTCTTTCTGAGAGGAGGGCCATGTATTTGTTTGGCTACCCCCATCTGTTGTCCATTGTCGGAAGACAAAGTGATATAACCATAAAGTTTTCTCCTTCTTGGCCAGTTGTACTACCAATGACGTGAAGAGCATTGTATAAGTTTTCCTTGACGACTCCACATGTCCTATAACAGTTTTATGGAGGGTGATTGTTTGGTTTCCCTGATAGCCTTTAGATTTATTATTTTTGATTGGGTAAAAGGAATTATGCAATCTATTCATTTTGTGTATGTTGGGTGTAAATTAAATTCTCCATTTCTACTATATCAATATAAGGATTAGAAAAGCAGCATTCAAGGGGTTAGATATAAATTAATGTCATTGTGCAAAAAAAACTTCAAGTTGAATTTTTCCTTAAAATTTACATCTAAAATTTTTTATATAATTACAAAAAAACAAGCAAGATTATTAGACAAAAATGTTGATGATCATGCACATGCTAGTGACATGATGGGTTACTCGTTAGTTATCCGCTCAATCGTTGTACATTTCTGGTGAATCCTAAGTGCGTGTATATAGCTTATGAAGTACTGAAGAATCCCCATTTCTCCTCTGTGCAGATCAGAGTTTGTATAAAAGCCATCTGGATTTGATATCATCTTGTATGCCAACAATAGAGTCAGGCAACCGCTGATCATTTTTAGAACAATCATGGATGTTTTAACGAGCTGTAGTCATGTAGTTCAATGGTTTTAATAAATAAAGAATTAATAATAGTCCAACTCATAAAATGTATTGACATTAGGAATAGATTTTAGAAAGCCATGCTGACAACCAACTTTACAAGAAGTTGTGAACATTATGGTCAAAAAGCGCCTTTATGTCTGTACCTACGTCTGCGCAGATAATAATCACATCCAGCGGTTGTGCAGGTACTGGAAATCCTGCTGGATGTGTGGTTTATGGCTATGGTTTGTGGCTGTCATGTGGCTTAATTTCAAGACTGCCACCGTTTTTATTTTGTGTCCATACTCAGTGAAAAGATGGCATTTGGAGCCTTTATTGGCATAGTGGGGATATGAGATTCAGGCAGTTATGTTTTTTTAAAACAAGGTCCTAATTTAATGCATTTTCTGAATTTTGTTCTGAAGGTTGAGGTTTTTCTGTTTTGTTATCATGCTTCGTGGCAGGAAAAGGACAGATATAGTCCACATTAGCATAGAGAAGGAAGTAGAGTTTTTCATTAACAGTCATGACTTTCAGCGACTACTTCTGTTTCTTTAGCCTTATGTACTCTGATAACAATCCAGGAATGCAAATGTTCGATAAGCAAGTTATAGAGGTTTAAACTTAAGCAGTCTAAAATGACAAGTCTGCAGTCACTCTATGTGACTGCAGACTTATGAATCTTCCCAGCACGCACACTGCAAGCTGGAAGGATTTGTCAGTGTAAGCGTCGGGAGCGGTGGTCATGTGACCGCAGTTATGAGATATGCTTACTCCCGGCCAGAACCCAACTAATAATAATAAATAATAATAATTTTATTTATTAACATATTCCACAGCGCTTTACAAATTATAGAGGGGATTTGTACAGACAATAGACATTACAGCATAACAAAAATCACAGTTCAAAATAGATACCAAGAGGAATGAGGGCCCTGCTCGCAAGCTTACAAACTATGAGGAAAAGGGGAGACACGAGAGGTGGATGGTAACAATTGCTTTCGTTGTTCGGACCAGTTATAGTGTAAGGATCGGGTGTTCATGTAAAGCTGCATGAACCAGTTAACAGCCTAAGTATGTAACAGTATAGACACAGAGGGCTAATAACTGCATAAAGTGTATGAGAACATGATGTGAGGAATCTGATTAAGGTTTAAGGTTTTTTGTTTTTTTTGAATGGGCCACACAGGGATAGTTAGGTTAATGCGTTGAGGTGGTAGGCCAGTCTGCACAAATGCATTTTTAGGGCACGCTTAAAACCAACTAGACTTGTCTCCAGCCTCACGCAACACACTTGTACTGAGCGCACTAGAAATAGTCTTGTCGGATTCTGGCAAAGAGTATGCATATTGCATAATTGCGTTCACATGACTGCTGCTCCCGGTGCTGACCCTGGCGGATCCTCACAGCTCGCAGTGTGTGCGCTGGGAGGATTCACAAGTCTGTATTCACTCTGTCATTTTAGACCAGACAACCCATTTAATATGCCACAGCCAATTGCATACATTAAGAAGGGGGAGCCTTAAAAGACAAATAAACATATATATTGCATTATTAATCTTTGTCTATGCAATTAGTTTAGGGGAGTCAGTCGTGAAAGGAAATTTATCCGGTCTTCTTTACCACCATCACCATGCCTTAATAGATGACCTGACAGTCTTTACAAACATGCTGTCTTTTTTTTTCAGATGTAGAAAAAGCAATAATACACATTTTTAAAAACCTGTGCATTTGATGCTTGTGGCTTTTGACAAGTCAAGCAGGTTTTTATGCTGTAGGAAAAAAAAGGGGATTTCAAACCAGCTCACTTTAGCGGCCCTTGACGTGATGAAGCAAGGAACTTGTGTGGTCTCACGTGAAGTCCACGTAGTACAAAATTATATTCCAGCTTCATAAAAATGCAAGGTTTATTAGAACATTTTTAAAAGTTGACTCTTCACCAGTCATTAGTGTATAGCATTTTAAAAACTGATTTTATTGCTGTTACTACACCTAAAAAAGACAGAAAGGAATGTTTAGAGAGAATATCAGGTCATTTGTTATGGCTTGGCGGTGTAGGGTGAAAATGAGAAACTCTATAATGTATCTTATGACATAACTCTGATTCTTTCTCTTCCTGGACCGAGCTTTCATTCTTAATAATCTCAGTTCGCGGGTAAAATATGTCTTCAGTGAATACTGATTTTCACGTCTAGTTCTATGGTAATGGGAGGCGTGAAGATCTACAGACAGATATAGGCATGCTGCTGCAAGTTCTCCTGACACCACAGTTACACTTTAAGGGAAATACGTTACAGACAAACCCAATTCATTTCTCATACAACTGAAGCTCTTGTCTCTAATGCCAGAAACCAGATCTAGATTGTACAAATGCACTGATATTGGTCTATTTTGGAAGATGACCGGTATCCGGCATAGAAACTTAAGCTGTCAAGGCACTGGGAAAAATGCATTATGAAAAGTTGTCTTCCTTTGACAAAATTCATTAGTAAAAGTTGTCCTCCTATGGCAATATCTCTTTAAGCATGCTTCTTTAACGTTTGTATAAAATACATTAAAAAAAAGCTTATTTTGGTTTAATGTACAGTAGTAATTCTGAACAATAGAATCACATTAAAGTGATTATTTATTCTTTAATGGACTTTATCAACCTAGTCGCCTATTTAAAGGAACGCTGCAGGAAAAATATGTTTACTGTGTTACTCTATGCCATACAGGGCATATGGAGGCAATACATGCCCTTTTAGGCCTTTCATTGGACATATCAAAATTTATCACTTTTTTTTTTCCTGGAGTATTCCTTTACAGTAATAAAATAATGATCTTTCCTGGTACAAAAATAGAAATCATATCTATTTGTTTTATGGGTAGTACAAAGATGGCAATGTCTTACTCGGTGTGTGATTCCTGGGCTGTGGAAACCCAATCAATCATAAGATTGGTGGTCTTGACCTCGTTAACATAAATGGTTGCTCTCTTTACTATGACATCAGTCCCATGGACAATGAGCAGAGAGCTAGTGCTCTAATTGTGAATTCAGAGCCTCCCATCTTATGGTCGGTGTGGTTCCCAGCTGTCGAATCTCCAGCGATCACTCATTCATTACCTATCCCGTGGACAGGTTTTAGGTTTCAATTTTTGATATAAGCCTTTTCAAGTTTTTTTTTTTTTTGGCTATTTATTTCTTACGTCACAGTAAATCAAGCTGCTTTCAGTCCGCAATATAATGTGTTATACATATTTTATATTTGTTGAAATCTAGTACACTAAAAATACTATAACTAGAAAAATGAATGAATTCAGCAATCCTTTTCTTCAAAAATTATATCATTTAGGTTACATGACGGTATAAGAATTATTTTTACATAATATATGTGAATTTAACATAATGTATGCATTGTTCTGTAGGAAATGTGCCGAAGCCAAAAGGCTTTTCCCACTTTCAAAATTTACGGCACATCAATATATGATAGATTTTGTAAATATCAATGTTATATGGATTGCACTTGTTACTAACATGTATGGCACATCGAGGATATGCTTTATATGCATGATCTGTAGGGGTGTGGATGCTGGGACCCCAACAATAGCTAAAGCATAGTCAATCTATTAACGGACGGCTCCATTTCTCAAAAAGCATTAACCAACGACCTGCTAATTGTTCGTGTTTCCTGCTGGTGCATGAAGAAGTGGCCATGTATTGTTTTCAGCAGAGGATGCTGGAAATCCTCCAGGGCTGACACTCAGACTAGTTTTTTTCTTGGCTCAAGGTAATGAGGCAGGTCAGAAACTGCTTTAGGGCAGAGACAGACTGCTGTATTTCTCGTGCGAGACTTGCATTGTAAACCTCGTACTGGCTGTCGGCTCTCCTGACCTGAGCTTGACAGCTGCATAGTAATCCATCACGGTGTCTAGCTCAGGTCAGGAGAGGTGCGGCCAGTCCGTGCAGTGCGATGTGATTCTCGCACGAGAAATACGGCTGTCTGTCTCTGCCCTTAGACACAATAACTATGACTGTATTATGAACCTGTATCACACAGACCCCCAATACATTGCTAATAAATGTCAATGGAGCCATGTACAACACTATAAAACATTAGGTGACATACCGTCATTTCCTTAGTTCAGAATCTAAGTAATAAAAGTTTGACATAGCTTGTTGGATGTTGTATATCAAGCAAATTGTGATTAAAAATAAAAAAAATAAAATTGGGCTTTCCATTTAGGGGACTATATTATGTTTAGGATACATTCAGTTGTGAGCAGAAGGGTTAACAAGGCAAACAAGTCATGTTTTGTTCCTCAGATATGATAACTTTTGTAAATATAATTAATGGCCATATCTCA
Organism: Ranitomeya imitator; assembly: GCF_032444005.1. Classification (NCBI taxonomy): domain Eukaryota; kingdom Metazoa; phylum Chordata; class Amphibia; order Anura; family Dendrobatidae; genus Ranitomeya; species Ranitomeya imitator. The sequence goes on along the minus strand of NC_091287.1, from coordinate 457,715,191 downwards.
AAAGAAAATGAAGACCTTACACTGCTCTGACATCCTCAAGTACAGGACCTTTGCAAAGCTCCTCTTTCTACAGAGAGTGACCGGGTTATTGTCAGTGCTGCTGTAATTGCAGGGATTTTTTATTAGCTTTAAGCCGGAATCACACAGGAATGGACTTAACAAGAATAGAAATTATAAGCTTTACAAACACACACAGCTGTGAAATATCCTGTTGGAGTATGATATTTAATTTACTTTATTTATGTGTGTATTCTTGGCAAGGAGAATGTAAAGAGGTGCAGTAATTCAAGTGTCCTCTTACTCTGCCTCATGTTAAAATTGATACAATGCCTGCAAGTGAATGAAGGAAATAAATGGCATTTATAACCATTTTTAATTCTTCATTGGAAAGTTGTAGTTATAGTGCATATCCTATTCCTAAGGGAAATTAAAGGGAACCTGTCGCCCCCAAAATCGAAGATGAGCTAAGCCCATCGTAAGAAGATGGGAGGCCCCAGACCGCGACACCCATTGTAACGGGACCATCCCTGGGTGAGTATAATCTAACCTCTTTTTCTCATCTTTCAGGATACATCGGGGGCTTATCTACAGCATTACAGAATGCTGTAGATAAGCCCCTGATGCTGGTGGGCTTAGCTCATCTTCGATTTTGGGGGTGACAGGTTCCCTTTAAAGATTCATTATCAAGTATAATAATAATCATTTTTATTTATATAGCGCAAACATATTCCGCAGCACTTTACAATTAAGCAGGGACATGTACAGACAATAAATTCAGTACAAGATAAGACAATTTAAACAGTGACATTAGGAGTGAGATCCCTGCTCGCAAGCTTACAATCTACAAGGAAATGGGGGGACACAATAGGTGAAAAGTGCTTGTTATTTCAGGTCTGGCAATTTTAATAAATAGGGATTTTCATATAAAGCTGCATGATCCGGTCATCAGCCCGTGTGTTTAAGTGCAATAGTCAAGTATCAAGTGCAGTTATCGTGTGCATGGAGGGTGTGGAGACAGATGAATAGTAGGGTGCAGATTCACATGCAGATAATATTTGGAAGGAGGGAACAGGATAAAGTTAGTTTACTGAGTAGTTGATGTGGTAGGCTTGTTTGAAGAGATGGGTTTTTAAAGCGCGCTTGAATAGGTCGGGGCTAGGTATCAGTCTCAACGTCTGGGGAAGTGCATTCCAGAGAGCTGGTGCAGCACAAGAGAAGTCTTGGAGACGGAGGTGCGAGGTTCGGATTATGGGGGATGTTAGTCTTAGGTCATTTGTAGAACAGAGGGCACGTGTAGGGCGATAGATGGAGATGAGAGAGGAGATATAAGGTGGTGCAGAACTGTGGAGAGCTTTGTGGTGAGAGAGATGAGTTTATACTGGACCCTGTAGCGAATGGGTAGCCAGTGTAATGACTGGCACAAGATGGAGGCATCAGTGAAGCGGCTGGACAGAAATATGACCCTGGCTGCCGCATTCAAGATGGATTGGAGAGGAAAAAGTTTGGAAAGAGGGAGACCGATCAGAAGAGAGTTGCAGTAGTCCAGACGAGAATGAATAAGAGCGACAGTAAGAGTCTTAGCAGTTTCAAAGGTGAGAAAAGGTCGGATTCTGGAGATGTTTTTAAGATGCAGGTGACAGGAGCGAGTGAGTGATCGGATATAGGGAGTAAAGGAAAGTTCGGTGTCAAATATCACCCCAAGACAGCGGGCATGCTGTTTGGGAGTTATGTATAAGATTCATAGTAGACTTATTGGTACACATTTCTTTTCCGTGATTTTTGTGAATGTAGAGAGTATTTTTTTTTTTACCAAACATATTACTTATTTTTCTTTTCATTTTGTATAATTTTTTACAGATGAGAGAATCGGCTCCCGAGACCCTAATCCAGCTGCCAGCTCAGTACTTGTCAAAAACCTCCTACTTTCTAGAATCTCCGAATCCTCTTTAGATCATTAGGCCTGAACAACATCGTGTCAATCTGCTACAATGATGTCTCGCCGGGTCGGCTGATCAAAGAAAATCCAAGGATGCTGGCAGGTAGGAGGAAATTTGCAGGGCTCCTGTCCAGTGGCCACACAATAGTGACCTGACTGCTGGACCAGGGTCTTGTGAGTTTGTTCTCTCAATTCTAATAAGCAAAATAAATATTGTGGTGTTCCAGCTTCGTCAATGCATTTAAATTAGAGATGGTGCTCACATTCTAATCATCCTAGATCATGACTGTTACAATGAGAAAAATATTTAGACCAGTACAATAAATATACTGTATAGTATGAAAACATAAGCTTATTAAAGGGGAATAAAGATCTACCCTACCTAATTGTGCTACGTAACAGTTTTATATGCCAATAAAATATTACACACAGTACCCGTATTTGTCACAATAGAAAAACTGAAATATCTTGAGAATTGAAAATAAAAGATAACATCTCAGATAAGTTGAAATTGTACTATAGCCACTAAACCATTTTAGTATTTGTTATACGCAGTGACTGTGACATAAGTGATAAGGAATACAAATGTGTTCTTGTTACTTATTTTTCTCTGATTTTAAATGCAAATGCACAAAAAACAATTGTTTGTTAAACTACTATGCAGGAAATATACAGCTATAGCAAAATTTAAGAGACCACCACATCAAAACCCTGTCATGGGCAGCCTAATCTCCAGACCTGAACCCCATTGAAAACCTCCGGAATATAATCAAGAGGATGATGGATAGTCACAAGCCATCAAACAAAGAAGAACTGCTTACATTTTTGCGCCAGAAGCAGTGTGAAAGACTGGTGTAAAGCATGCCAAGACGCATGAAAGCCGTGATTAAAAATCATGGTTTTTCCACAAAATATTGATTTCTGAACTCTTCCTGAGTTAAGACATTAGTTTTATTGTTTATAAATGATCATGAACTTGTTATCTTTGCATTATTTGAGGTCTGAAAGCACTGTTTTTTTTAATTTTGACCATTTTCCTTTTTCAGAAAAAAAAATTCAAAATGTATGGCTTGGAAATTCAGAGACATGTTGTCAGAAGTTTATAGAATAAAGGAACAAATTACATTTTACTCAAAAATACACATATAAAGAGAAAAATCAGACAAACTGAACATTTTGCAGTGGTCTCTTAATTTTATCCAGAGCTGTATTAGCAGATTCATAACCTGATTTACATAATTTTTTTTTCTGGGCAAGATGGCACCTGTGGACACTGGCTGAAATGTAAAAGGTAGCTGTTATCAATGAAGAACACTGGCCCTAGTAGAAGCAAGCTAATAAGAATTTGAGACAGTGAAAAGCCATAAAATGGATGACAAGGCAGTGATTCCTACATCAAGACTTGTTTGAAGCAGGAATTACCTTGACCAAATCTACCAGGTATCTTCTGAGCAAAGTAATTGATTTTGACTGGCCAGGAGGGTTCTTTAAGCACCAGCACATGCCATTTGCATCCAGAATGTAAAAATTCGAGCCCATATGCAGCACTTTGAGGGGTTGTTTAATAGGTGAAATTATACCTAGTTACTTTTTTGGTTTAATGTAAGGGAATTGTCCTAATGGGAGATCCATTTATTGCCGATTGAAGGGTTGAAATACTCTGGTCTATGTGGCACTTGCTCCTGATAATATCCCAAAAAGCGCTATTTTTGCTAGCTAATCTACATTGGTTACCATGCAATCACTTTAGATCAGCTCACAAAACGTATTAGAAACGTGATAAATGTTTAAATTATTTACCTAAAACTACTAGTTGATCTTCATCTATGGCTTAAAGTGTCTGAGAGTGAAGAAGATAAAGGTTTGTAATTTGTTCTTGTCAGTTGAAAAAAATGCAATAGTTTTATTGCATTGACAAGCAAATAGTGCCTAGAAGTGTGACTTCATGCAAATATGCAAGCAGTCATGCGTAATCTATATCTCTAGAAGTCTGAAAATTTTAGGGAAAAGCTGCACATTCACCCATATCATTCTTTTTTTGTTCTACATCCTAACATCGTCCTTGAAAGAGTAATTCTGCTGGTATCCCTTGAAATGAACCTCTGGACAATTCTCTAATATACTATTATTTTGCATTAAATGCAAGAGATTAAAAGCCCACGGGGTGCTGTAAAGTATGCCCATTTCCATACTGCAATCAGGTCAACACCCAATTACCCTTTGATTAAAAAAATGGTGCCAGAAAGTATATCATGAATTTCATTTGGGAATTCCCAAAAATAAATGAAACCTATGTCGTCATTCTCCATATGTTAATGTTAATCATTTCCCAAGTATTTTTATGTAGGTAATATTTGGTGGTCTTCTATCTTATGCTACAAAAATACCACCTTTAAAAAAGATTCTGTGTCATTGTAGACACCTACACTGTTTCTAATTGGTGACTTAGATTTGCAAAAAAATGCAAAAATAGGTTTATAAAGCTTTATAATATCTTTTTAAAAAAAAAGACTGCCCACATCTAATTCATGTGTTTGAAGTAAGTCACTGGTTTGAAGCAAGTCCTATATTGAAGCATTTAATACGGTCTTCTCCGTTTTCTCCAAAGAATACATATAAATGAAAGAAATCTGAGTGTCAGGGATTTTAGAATTCTCCATAATTCTGAGTAATAATCAATATTATAACATGCTTTACAGATGTATCAGAAGTTATTGGTGGAGAACTGGGTGCTCAGATCCCCATCAACTGCTATAATAGCTTGAGATGCTCATAAGAGCACTAGGCCCCGTAAGACCGATTGTCCTTGCTTGGCTCTATTAAGCAGTGGCACTATTGAGCAATAGATGGCTATGACCAAGCAGTGGCTTCTCTATATGAGGCTTACAGGAGAGAATGGGGCACTGGCACTCTTATAGAATATGACGTTTTTCAGCTCCCAGACTCCCATTCGAAGGTCCTCAAACACTTGAAGGAATCTGATTTTATAGTCAGGTCTGTCCATCACTGTTTCATCTCAGTCCTTCAACATAATCACATTAAAAGCAATGGGCCTGATTCATTATTTGCGATTTATTTTAAGTCACTTTTCTTTTTTTTGTTGTCTTATATTATTTGTTGACATTTGCAGCCAAACTCTTCAAAATGACGCATGTGTTTAAAACAAAAAAAAAAAAATTCAGTTTTGTATTTTACCTATTTAGTGCAAAAAGTTGCATATTCTGTTAAAATGTTGCCAAATATGCTCGAAAAAAATCAGACCTACACAAAATCACTCCAGGAGGGACTTAAGTACATGTGCGCAAAAATGTTACAACTTTTAGAAAAGTCACAATTGACGGATCAACCCATGACATTTATAGACACCAAGTTTTGCCCACAATGGTGAACATGAGAAAAAAAAACAGGGCACACATATAAAATAGACTAAAAAAAGGTGCAAACAAAAAGAATAAGGTGCAAATGAAAAATAGGCAAAAAACACCAAAAACAGAACAAAAAGAACAAATGTAATAATAAATCGGGCCCAATATCTCAAGGAGACTTTCAAGTATTATTACATTAGTGGGCAGACCCAATATGATAAATCATTAAACTTTTATTTGGGACCAAATTTCATTAATTGTGCCTTTGGTGAGGAGGATAGACAGGCTGTCACTGTATTTTGAAAAAATAGTGTTAATCATTGATGTAAAGATGATGTTGATTGATTGGAATGACCAAGAACATTGAACATATTTATGGCTGCGCTCCCTGAAAAATTCCAATACTAACATGTTCTTTGTTCAAGAATACTCCATAAAAGCAAAAAATATAGACTGCACGGGGATACACAAGATAATATTCAGTAAATAGATTGCAGAATGAAGTGTTTCATGGCAATTGGCACTATTTACGTGGCGGCCAAGAACTGTTCTTTAGTACTCGACATTGGGACAGTATGATTATTAACATTTTTGGCAAGTTAACACATTAAATATCAGTCTTCACACTTGCATTTGTGGTTGTATCATCTTGCCTGATTTTTTTTTTTTTTACTTTATTTTTTTTTTTAAATAAGAAATGCAAAAACAATCTTATGCACAGCAAAATCTGCAGTGATTTATAGCACAAAAAATAAAAAATATTCTCTTAATTTAGACCAACAATGATCTCTGAACAGAAAGCATTTACTTCAGTTGCATAACGATTCCAGTTTTGGTGAGCTTTCCAACACAGTATCCATGTTGTAATTCGCACACCGATATCGCTGGAAAAGCTAACGACAAGGTTGCAGTTCTGCAACATAATATAAGTCTGTACAAGTCCTCCAAACAGTACACTGTGAAGGAAGTACTATACCTGCGTCCAGAGGAATAGGTTGGCTTTATGTACTTTTGTTTATACTCAGTTGTCCTAACTAACGTATGTACACATATAGGCTTTCTTAAAGCTCACAAGACCTCATTTCCATCTTTAATGCATGCAGTGACCCATAATCCTTTCTTGAACAAACTCTTCTCTGCTTTTAAATGTTCCAAAACACATGTACAATCATGGATTAAAGGATCAAGGATGTCAGGATTTGCAATACACTGGCTCTTTAGAAGGGCTTTCATTATCATTATTACACACTGCCGCTGAGTCATTATATGGTTTGTTACAAATGGTAGTTCCTGAACTATTTTACTAAGCAATTCTTCATGCCATGCAAAATTAATAGTTTATGGATGTCTTTGAGGCTTTTCCTTTTGAGTTCATAGACTTTACCAACCTTAGTGCTTTTCAGAAAAAAAGTCCTTATTGCTCTTGCAACTAGTCACATGCTGGTCTCGCGTGTCGGACAGTAACCTGTTTCATCAGTGTCTGAGTGGATTTCTGGGACAAATAAATGATTCTCCACGTTACTTTCCTCCTGATTACTGTCCTGTTTAAGGTCCTCTCCTGCCAAGTAAATGTCCTGAGTACAATTTTGATTGATTGTTTTCTGCGGGGAAAGCACATCTGTCTCTGCTGTAGCGTAGTTACCATCATTCTTTTCCTCAACGCAGTTGGTTTTGATGTCCTCCTGAGTATCGTGCTTTGAACCACATACCTGCATGAAGTCATCGTCTTCTGTGTCTATTTCTGTAAAGCTGCTTCTCTTCTTGGAAGAGAGTAAAACTAATTTGGGATTTTGAGAAGGTGATGTAGGAGGCCTTGGGAATACACCTGGAGACTCTGTTTCTGTTTGTTGTTCAGAGGATGAATAGTCTTGCAGAAAAAGTGTGCTTAGCTGAAGATGAGTGTATAGTGGGTGTTCTATTGTCTTAGCTGGCAATGTACCTGTAATATTTGCTGGATTTGGGAGCGAGCTGCCCTTTGACTGTTTGAAATTAACTTTCAAAGACCTAGACCTAATTGGATGATTCAGTTTCATGGAACCCTGGCTATCCTCCCTCTCAGCACCAATTTGTTCTTGGAGAAGTATCTTTGGGGTTCCACATTCACTTCTACCTGATGCTTCAGATAACTTATACTCAAATGTGACATCTTTGGGAGCAAAACCTGGATATTTTGTACGTGGTTGGAAGTGAGACGTTTTAACTTCTGTACCACCTTCTTCACCAACGGTGTATGCAGGGAACCTCATTTCAAGATTACTCCCAGGAAATGGTGTAAGAGGAGATCTTTCTGCTTCAGTGAAGTCTGTTGCGCAACTGGCAAAGCTGTCAATGCTTGAGACACTTCTCATGTCAGTTATCATATCTTTGGGAGCAACTGATAACTGGTTTCTTTTTGAAGAAACCTCTTCCATCTCTATTTCTTCCTCATATGCGGGAGGAATGACTGATTGTTCAAGATAGGCAGAGTTAACACTAGGATGTGACTGTGCTTTTGTGATCTCATTGTACAGCTCCTCTAGTTTCTGGGCACTGAGATGTTGTGGGCTGGAAGAAGAATTGTTTAATAGTTCTTGTGAGTCATGTTGACTGACCTCCTGATATTTATTATCAAATGATTTATTTGAACTTGTCTCAGACATTGTCCTCCTTGCCCATTTCCATCGGCTAGGAGACAAATGATTATCATTAGCGTTCTCTACTTTATTAGAATCGTCGGCAGACTTATCTACAACAATATCGATCAGCTCCATGCTGCGAGCAAATGCATCTTTCAGGTTCATAGAAACTATGCTCCCATTTCTCTTAGCTCGTTCAAGTGCTTCCCTTCTCTTTATTGCCTTCTCCTGTCTTTTCTGCTCTTTGTAGAATTCTGAGAAATTGTTTACAATGATTGGAATAGGCAATGCAATCACTAAGACTCCAGCAATGCAACAAAGGCCCCCAACTATTTTGCCAAGTAATGTCTTGGGGTAAATATCTCCATACCCAACTGTAGTCATAGTTATCGTTGCCCACCAAAATGAGGCAGGTATACTTGTAAATTTAGTAGCATCTTCATCCTTCTCAGCGAAAAACACCAAGCTAGAAAATATCATTATTCCCATAGCTAAAAATAATATCAGTAATCCAAGTTCATTATAACTTCTCCTGAGTGTGAATCCTAGAGATTGTAGACCAGTTGAATGTCTGGCAAGTTTAAGGATACGTAATATCCTCATAATTCTGAAAATTTGAACCACTCTACGGACATTTTGGAACTGAAGAACGCTCTTATTGGATTCTGTAAGGAAAATTGTCACATAATATGGCAAAATGGCCAGTAAATCAATTATGTTCAGAGGGCCTTTAAAAAACTTCCACTTGTTGGGTGAAGAAAGAAATCGCAATAAATACTCCATTGTGAACCAGGCAATGCAAACTGCTTCCACATGTGCCAACTGAGGGTTATCATTCGGTTGCCCAAATTCATCTGGTTCTTGCAGATCAGGTAGTGTGTTCAGTGATAATGCGATGGTCGAAAGCACAATAAACAGAATTGATATAATCGCCAAAATCTGAAAGACAAGATAAAAAAAAGAATGATTTAATGTCAGTTGTAACAAATGAAACATAAATCATTAATATTACAGATACTTTTTATAAATATAATCAACTATATGTCAAGGAAATTAGATATTAGAAACCACCAAAATATTTGTAAGACACTATTATTGCCATTTTATATATCACCAGTGGATGTATCCATTACATACAGTATGTTATTTTTCCCATCCCTTACCTAGCTGTTATTTCTGGAGTGTGCAATAAATTTGATCATTAAATGGGCGACCCATTGTTTAATTGATTGTTGTGCAATGCTTCCTTTTTCCTAGTGTCACTAGCAAGACCTATCATGATTAGATCCTTATTGTTGCATGGGAGCTAGTCCAAACTACATAATATTCCTCCATGTTAATTCTTTTTTCTTTAAATTTAGTAGAAAGTTGAATTATATATTTAAAATCAGATAACTCAAAGCTTATGATTGTCATTACATTAGAAACAAAATCCAAAAAATTTGCATTGAATGCATGAGGTATGGAAACCCACATGTAAAGAATGAAAACTTGTTCCTTCATTAAAGCAGTTCTGTTAGTATTTTTTAAAAGGTTCATCCAGGATTCTGAATTTGCCATCAATTCATAACTGGTATAAGGGTCCATTTATATAGATCGCCGATCTGTAAACTTTTACCAATTGGAGGACGTTTGAGCGCCTACCCTAGATCTCTCAGTGTGCATAGGCTGCCATTGTTCTCTGCAATGCAAGTCCTGTTTACACAGGATGATGCACCACCGAGCACAAGCGTTTTTAACAATGCTCGTTCATCATCTGGCAGTGAAAATGCCCCTTCAGTCAGACCCCTGAAATCCGCTCAAGAGGATGGAGCTGAGCTGCAGTACTATGCACAGCCACACAATTTGCCAAAGCTTGCAAAATTTGGTCTTGCCAATATTACCACTGCGCTTCTACCTGAAAACATTAAGAAAGCCATAAGGCAACATTTCTTAAACTTTACAGGAGATCGGATGCTATTCCTTTAATTTCTTTCCATGCAAATATTATACGAAAAAAACTGTATAAATATAAAGTGTGTGTTCCTCTGCTATTTCTTACACTTCGTTTTGTAAAACTCAGCAATAGTCAGTCTGACATTTTATAATAACAATACAAAGAAATGAACAAGAAGTATCCTAAAACAGTAACCAATCAAGATTGGATGCCGAGTCTGTAAAAACAGAGACCTCATGTACCGAGATTAATTACATTATTTACATGTATTATTGTAGTCTTACACCTGCTGGGGAAGCTTAAAACCCTGCAGTAGAAAAATGCTAAAATATAAATGGCAGATCAATAGCGTCCACCGGATTTGTAAAGTTTAATAACAGCAGCATGCACACAAGTCTGACTAAGCATCGTGAAAATATAATTAAATACAGCAGATTCCTTGCTTTTAGGTACATAATGTTAGGAAGAAGGAAAAATAGAAACTTCACAATTATGCTCGCCATTTTAAGACATAGTTACAACGCTTTTTTTTCCATTTCAATCTTGTTTCACAGGAACTTTCATTAAATGTATAGTCCATCAACAACAGTGAATAGAAATAAATAGCTAATAGAATAAAGCACATTGTATGCAATGTTGATTCAGAGAAGGTAAAAAAAAACAACCCATTGCTCTGTTCACATCAGTGTCATGACTTGGCATGTATCTGTTACATTCTTCTACTACTGTATATCCTACTATATAATTGTCTAAGGGTCACTTCCGTCTGTCTTTCTGTTACGGATATTCATTGGTCGCGGCCACTGTCTGTCATTCATGGAATCCAAGTCGCTGATTGGTCGTGGCAAAACGCCCACCACCATTGCCATGACCAATCAGGGACGGCTACAGTCTGGCGGCAATATGGCCGCTCTTTCCTCCCCGCAGTCAGTGCCCGCTCCATACTCCCCTCCAGTCATCCAGTCAGCCCTCACACAGGGATAATGCCAGCATTACCGGAGTGCGGTGTAACGCAATCCGGTTACAAAGCTGTTAACCCTGTGTGACAAAGTTTTTACTATTGATGCTGCGTATGCAGCAGCAATAGTAAAATGATCTAATGTTACAAATAATAATACAAAAAAAAGTTAGTCTCACCCTCCGACGTCGCGTCCTGTCCGCCGGCAGGTTCCGGTGCTAAGGATGCTATGGGAGAAGGACCTGCCATGACGTCACGGTCATGTGACCGCGACATCATCACAGGTCCTGCGCGCCTGCATGAGAAGGACCTGCCATGATGTCACAGTCATGTGACCGCGACATCATCACAGGTCCTGCGCGAGAAGGACCTGCCATGACGTCACGGTCATGTGACTGCGACTTCATCACAGGTCCTGAACGCCTGCGCGAGAAGCACCTGCCATGATGTCACTGTCATGTGACAGCGACATCATCACAGGTCCTGCGCTCATAGTCATACCAACCCTGGCACCGGAAGCTGAGTATATGTTTATTTTTTATTTTATGTCACTGGCCAATATGCTACATTACTGGGCAATATACTACGTGGCTGACCAATATACTACATACTACGTGGCTGTGCATTATACTACGTGGCTGTGCATTATACTACGTGACTGGGCAATATACTACGTGACTGGGCAATATACTACGTGGCTGTGCAATATACTATGTGGCTGAGCAATATACTACGTGACTGGGCAATATACCATGTGACTGGGCAATATACTACGTGACTGGGCAATATACTACGTAGCTGGGCAATATACTACGTGACTGGCCAATATACTACGTAGGTGGGCAAAATACTACGTTGCTGGGCAATATACTACGTGACTGGGCAATATACTACGTGACTGGGCAATATACTACGTGGCTGGGCAATATACTACATGACTAGGCAATATACTACGTGGCTGGGCAATATACTACGTGGACATGCATATTCTAGAATACCCGATGCATTAGAATCGGCCCACCATCTAGTATACAAATAAATATAGTACTGTGCAAGAGTTTTAGGTGTGGCTAAAATGCTGCAAAATAAAAATGCCTTAAGAAGCAAAAAAGTGGAAAGAAGTGTTGATTTCTTAGTTTTCTCATTTAACAAACTGCAAGGTGAATGTGTTATGATCTGGTGGCGTAGGAGCAGCATGAGACGTACTCTGGAGAAGGTGGTCCCTGTACCGACCGCAAACCCTGAACTTAGCAGCGCAACTAGAAGTAGCCGTGGGGGGTACCTAACACTCCCTAGACCCCTCGACACAGCCTAAGAACTAACTACCCCTAAAGACAGAAACAGGAAACCTACCTTGCCTCAGAGAAAATCCCCAAAGGATAGACAGCCCCCCACAAATATTGACTGTGAGAGGAGAGGGAAATAACATACGCAGACATGAAATCAGGATTTAGCATAGGAGGCCATACTAGCTAAAAAGAAAGAATAGGACAGAGTACTATGCGGTCAGTATTAAAACACTAGAAAATATCCACCACAGAAAATACAAAACTCCACATCTGACTAAAGACATGGAGGGTATATCTGCATCTCCAGAGACACAGCTAGGCTGCAAAAAATCCTTCACAGACAAAGCTGGACTAGGCCAAACATGAAAATCCACAGAACTATAAGGTCCACAGCAGGTGGACAGCAAAAACAAAGCCAGAACTTATCTTTGTTGAAAAGAACAGCAGAACAGAAGAGACCATGTATGGATGTGAATCCTCCAAAAGCAATGGACAACTGGCACTGACTAAAGGATAAAGCAGGACTAAATAGCCCAGCCCAAATTACAAAAAATAAAAACAACTGATAAATGCTGCGATCCAACTACCGCAGCACAACCACTCATAACCACCGGAGGGAGCCCAAGAGCAGAATTCACAACAGTACCCCCCCTTGAGGAGGGGTCACCGAACCCTCACCAGAGCCCCCAGGCCGATCAGGATGAGCCAAATGAAAGGCACGAACCAAATCGTCAGCATGAACATCGGAGGCAACAACCCAAGAATTATCCTCCTGGCCATAACCCTTCCATTTGACCAGATACTGAAGCTTCTGCCTCGAAAAATGAGAATCCAAGATCTTCTCAACCACATACTCCAACTCCCCATCAATCAACACCGGGGCCGGAGGATCAACAGAGGGAACAACGGGCACCACATACTTCTGCAACAAAGATCTATGGAAAACATTATGGATGGAAAAAGAGGCTAGAAGGGCCAAACGAAAAGACACAGGATTGATAATCTCAGAAATCCTATAAGGACCAATAAACCGAGGCTTGAACTTAGGGGAAGAAACCTTCATAGGAACATGACGGGAAGACAACAAGACCAAATCCCCAACCCGAAGCCGGGAACCAACACACCGACGACGGTTAGCAAAATGCTGAGCCTCCTCCTGAGACAACACCAAATTGTCCACCACATGAGCCCAAATCTGCTGCAGCCTGTCAACCACAGAATCCACACCAGGACAATCAGAAGGCTCAACCTGCCATGAAGAAAAACGAGGATGAAAACCATAATTATAAAAAAAAGGCGAAACCAAGGTAGCAGAACTAGCCCGATTATTAAGGGCAAACTCAGCCAATGGCAAGAAAGCCACCCAATCATCCTGATCAGCAGACACAAAGCATCTCAAATAAGTTTCCAAAGTCTGATTAGTTCGCTCGGTTTGGCCATTTGTCTGAGGATGAAATGCGGAAGAAAAAGACAAATCAATGCCCAGCCTAGCACAAAAGGCCCGCCAAAACCTAGAAACAAACTGGGAACCTCTATCGGACACAATATTCTCCGGAATGCCATGCAAATGAACCACATGCTGAAAAAACAACGGAACCAAATCAGAAGAGGAAGGCAATTTAGGCAAAGGTACCAAATGAACCATCTTAGAAAACCGGTCACAAACCACCCAGATAACAGACATCCTCTGGGAAACCGGAAGCTCTGAAATAAAATCCATAGAAATATGCGTCCAAGGTCACTCAGGGACCGGCAAAGGCAGAAGCAACCCACTAGCGCGGGAACAGCAAGGCTTAGCCCGCGCAAAAATCCCACTGGACTGCAGAAAAAAACGCACATCCTGCGACAAAGAAGGCCACCAAAAGGACCTACCAACCAAATCTCTGGTACCAAAAATCCCAGGATGGCCAGCCAACACAGAACAATGGACCTCAGAAATCACTTTACTAGTCCATCTATCAGGAACAACTGGACAGCGGTCAGGTTTATTAGTCTGAAATTCCTGAAGAACCCGTCGTAAATCAGGGGAGATGGCAGAAAGAATCACCCCTTCCTTCAGAATGCCGACCGGCTCAAGAACCCCAGGGGAATCAGGAAACAAACTCCTAGAGAGGGCATCCGCCTTAACATTCTTAGTACCAGGAATGTACGAGACCACAAAATCAAAATGGGAGAAAAACAGGGACCATCGAGCCTGTCTAGGATTCAGCCGTTTGGCAGACTCGAGGTAAATCAGATTCTTATGATCGGTCAGGACCACAATATGGTGCTTGGCCCCCTCAAGCCAATGTCGCCACTCCTCAAATGCCCACTTCATAGCCAACAACTCCCGATTGCCGACATCATAATTGCGTTCCGCAGGCGAAAACTTCCGAGAAAAGAAGGCACACGGTTTCATCAAGGAACCATCAGAATTCCTCTGAGACAAAACGGCCCCTGCCCCAATCTCAGACGCGTCAACCTCAACCTGAACTGGAAGAGAAACATCCGGCTGACGCAACACAGGGGCAGAAGTAAATCAGCGTTTAAGCTCCTAAAAGGCAGAAACAGCCGCAGAGGACCAATTCGTCACATCAGCGCCTTTCTTCGTCAAATCTGTCAGAAGTTTAACCACACTGGAGAAGTTGGCAATGAAACGAGGATAAAAATTAGCAAAGCCCAAGAATTTCTGAAGGCTCTTCACAGATGTGGGCTGAATCCAATCATGAATGGCCTGAACCTTAACCGGATCCATTTCAATAGATGAGGGAGAAAAAATGAAGCCCAAAAAAGAAACCTGCACTCCAAAGAGGCACTTCGACCCCTTCACAAACAAAGCATTATTACGGAGGATCTGAAATACCATCCTGACCTGTTTCACATGAGACTCCCAATCATCGGAAAAAATCAAAATGTCATCCAAATATACAACCATGAATTTATCAAGATAACTCCGAAAGATATCATGCATGAAGGACTGGAACACAGATGGGGCATTAGAGAGTCCGAATGGCATCACAAGGTATTCAAAATGGCCTTCGGGTGTGTTAAATGCAGTTTTCCATTCATCACCCTGTTTAATACGAATAAGATTATATGCCCCTCGAAGGTCAATCTTGGTAAACCAGCTAGCCCCCTTAATCCTAGCAAACAAATCAGTAAGCAAAGGCAAAGGGTATTGATATTTGACCGTGATCTTATTCAAGAGGCGATAATCAATACACGGTCTCAAGGAGCCATCCTTCTTGGCAACAAAAAAAACACCTGCTCCCAATGGTGAAGAAGATGGCCGAATATGCCCCTTCTCCAAAGACTCCTTAATATAGCTCCGCACGGCGGCATGTTCTGGTACAGACAGGTTGAAAAGTCGACCCTTAGGGAACTTACAACCTGGAATCAAGTCAATAGCACAATCATAGTCCCTATGTGGTGGAAGGGAACTGGATTTGGGCTCATCGAATACATCCTGGAAATCTGACAAAAACTCAGGAATTTCAGAAGAGAGGGAAGATGAAATTGACATCAAAGGAACATGACCATGAACCCCCTGACAACCCCAACTAGTCACAAACATAGATTTCCAATCTAACACCGGATTATGTAGCTGTAACCATGGAAAACCCAGCACAATATCAACATGCAAATTATGCAACACCAGAAAACGACAATCTTCCCGATGGGCTGGCGCCATGCGCATGGTCAGCTGTGTCCAAAACTGAGGTTTATTTTTAGCCAACGGTGTAGCATCAATGCCCCTTAAAGGAATAGGGTTCTGCAAAGGCTGCAAGGGGAAACCACAATGTCTGGCAAATTCTAAGTCCATTAAATTCAGAGCGGCGCCTGAATCCACAAATGCCATGACAGAAAATGACGATAATGAGCAGATCAAGGTCACAGATAACAGAAATTTAGGTTGTACAGTACTGATGGTAACAGAACTAGCGATTCTCTTAGTACGCTTAGGGCAATCAGAAATAACATGAGCAGAATCGCCGCAGTAAAAACACAACCTATTCTGACGCCTAAATCCTTGTCGTTCAGCTCTAGACAAAATCCTATCACACTGCATAGACTCAGGGCTCCGCTCGGAGGACAACGCCACAGTGTGCACAACTCTGCGCTCGCGCAAGCGCCGATCAATCTGAATGGCCAGAGACATAGAATCACTCAGACCAGCAGGTGTGGGGAACCCCACCATAACATCTTTAATGGATTCAGAAAGACCCTTTCTGAAAATTGCCGCCAAGGCATCCTCATTCCATTTAGTCAGTACAGACCATTTTCTAAATTTCTGGCAATATGATTCTGCCGCTTTTTGACCCTGACACAGGGCCAACAAGATCTTCTCAGCTTAATCCACAGAATTAGGCTCATCATACAATAACCCCAATGCTTGAAAGAAAGAATCAACATTAAGCAAAGCAGGATTGCCAGATTGCACGGAAAATGCCCAATCCTGTGGGTCACCACGCAGCAGGGATATGATGATTCTAACCTGCTGAATGGGGTCACCAGAGGACCGGGGTCTCAATGCAAAAAACAGTTTACAGTTATTTTTGAAACTCAAAAATTTGGATCTGTCACCAAAAAATAAATCAGGAGTAGGAATCTTAGGTTCTAAGGCAGAAGTCTGAATAATATAATCTGAAATACCCTGTACCCTAGCAGCAAGCTGATCCATCCGAGAAACTAACTTCTGAACATCCATGTTATTACTAGGTTCCGTAGCCACCCAGAGATTAAGAGGGAGGAAAAGACAAAACAGGCTAAGGAAAAAAAAATGGCTCAAAACTTTTCCTCCCTTCTTCTGAGATGCAATTAACTCATTGTTGGCCAGTTGTACTGTTATGATCTGGTGGCCTAGGAGCAGCATGAGACGTACTCTGGAGAAGGTGGTCCCTGTACTGACCGCAAACCCTGAACTTAGCAGCGCAACTAGAAGTAGCCGTGGCGGGTACCTAACACTCCCTAGACCCCTCGACACAGCCTAAGAACTAACTACCCCTAAAGACAGAAACAGGAAACCTACCTTGCCTCAGAGAAAATCCCCAAAGGATAGATAGCCCCCCACAAATATTGACTGTGAGAGGAGAGGGAAATAACATATGCAGACATGAAATCAGGATTAAGCATAGGAGGCAATACTAGCTAAAAAGAAAGAATAGGACAGAGTACTATGCGGTCAGTATTAAAACACTAGAAAATATCCACCACAGAAAATACAAAACTCCACATCTGACTAAAGACATGGAGGGTATATCTGCTTCTCCAGAGACACAGCTAGGCTGCAAAAAATCCTTCACAGACAAAGCTGGACTTGACCAAACATGAAAATGCACAGAACTATAAGGTCCACACCAGGTGGACAGCAAAAACAAAGCCAGAACTTATCTTTGTTGAAAAGAACAGCAGAACAGAAGAGACCATGTATGGATGTGAATCCTCCAAAAACAATGGACAACTGGCACTGACTAAAGGATAAAGCAGGACTAAATAGCCCAGCCCAAATTGCAAAAAATAGAAACACCTGATAAATGCTGCGATCCAACTACCGCAGCACTACCACTCATAACCACCGGAGGGAGCCCAAGAGCAGAATTCACAACATGAATGTACAAGAGAGAAACGTAAATCAAATAATTATTTCGAGTGACCACCCTTTTGCCGTTAAAACAGCATCAGTACTTCTAGGTACACTTGCATAAAGTGAGTGATTTTTTTAGGATTATCGGGAGATGTATGAGTAACCACTTGTACCAAACATGATAATAATCTTCATATGTAGGCTGAAAAATAGTCACTAACTGAAACAGCTCTGAAGGTCTTAAGACTAGGTGAGGTTGTGGAAAACAGTTTCATGTCACAGGTCATACACTTTGATAAGACTGAGCACAGTAACAAGACACCAAGGTAGTTATAGTGCATCAGCAAGGTCTCTACCAAGCAAAAATTTCAAAGCAAACTGTGGTTTGAAGATGTATTGTTTAAGCTCTTTTGATGAAGCATCAAGAAATGAACAAAGTTGAGGACTGTACATAAAATGGTTGGCCAAGGAAACTTAATGCATCAGATGTAGGGCACATCAGCCTTACTACCCTTCAAAATTGGAAGATGCTCAATAGTGCTGTCAGCTCAGAATTGGGAACAACATGTGAAGCCTATTAACACTTCTATTTTTGAAAGCATTCTCACATGGAAGCATTTTTACACACCTGCCTAAAATTTTTCAATATTTTTTTCTGTAATTATGAAGTTAAAAAAAACTTTATGTGCCTAAAAAAAATCATGTAAACATGACAGTTTGTTTATATGCTTTTTGTAATTTTTTAATGTTTTTGGTGGTTTTACCACATTTTTCTCTTAATGTGTTTTTTTTCTGGTTTTTTAGTTGTTATTTTGATTTAACTTTTAATATTACAAGTGTTGAAACTTTTTAAATAGCTGCGATTGATGAATCAGACTAAAAAATCTGAAATAGCTAAACTCAAATCAGCCCACAAAACAAGCGAGCACATATGAAATAGACTTTGAAAAAAAGGCGCAAATGGAATAATGAATTGGGTTCAAACAAAAAAGGTGCAAAACACAATAAAGTCCAAGAACAAAAAAAGATATCCAGGAACTCAAAAAATATAAGTAGTAAAAAAAGCCAAAGAAAAAAATGTAAAAAAATGTGCCTTATGTGTGTCACATTTCATATTTCCCCAGTGACGTTCAGCAAACATCTGGCCACAGAGTTTTTGCTTCAATAAATGTATTGAAAAACGTTAAATGTTATAAATGTACTAGGCAGTAGATGGCACTGTCCTAAAATTTATACAAAACAAGAAGTAGGTTTTTTGTTGTGTGTGTATATATAGACTTTGTATTTTTCTCATCATTATTATTATTTTTTTTTTTATGCAAAACTATGAATCCCATAATTACTTGAATGGCTCATTTTATTACTGCTCTCCATTTGAAGACTACAAGGATTGAGAATGCATTTTAAATGGAACAAAAGATCCCTAAATTAAAAAAATGAAGACAGCCTTCAGAATTGCATTATATATTTCTAAATACATAGAAAACAGGTTTTTTTTAGTAAATACTGTAGAGGAATCTCCAGGGCTTTGTTGTGCAAACTACAGAAGTGATTAAACAATTCCCTGGTGCAGTAAATGGAAGGCACTGTCTCACCCGGCTGCTTTGCATATGCTTTGTTTTGTTTGCTTCTGCAAACCATCTTTACATATTCATTGTACCTCTATGCTTATTTCCCAGTGAAATCATATGTTTGCTTGGGATCAGTACAGAAAAGCAATGTTTTTCCTTCCTATTTGTCAGTTGCTAAAATGAAAAACTTTAGAGACTTTTTTTTTTCATTTAGCTGTAAAACAATTAGATAGTTACACATGGTGGAAACATCAAATGTGTAACTATATTAATTTTGTCAGCCATATGTCCCCTGGAGCCAATCAATGGCCACGTCACTCAGGAAGTCAGAGAGCAAAAACAGCTTCCACTTCTTGCAGGTGCCAGTTTCATCTGAAAGAAGTAAGTGTGAAGTGGCCACTGATTGGCTGCAGGGATCACATGACACAATAATGTCATGAGAGCCCTGGAGATCAGGCACTGAATGTGCACGTTTCGGAGGTGAGTATAGCTCTCATTATTTTAAAAGAGGGAGATATAATGATTGATAAGGACTTGTCTGCGTAGTGGACAACCTATTTAAATGTTTATTCTCTGAGTTTTGCACCGGAAGAACTGGATGAACCAAAATATTTAATTTTCCATATGACAATTTGTTTGTGGATAAGATGTTTGTTAACCCCATTACCAGTCCCTAAAATCTTAATTTGCAGACAATATGTTAGGCAATTGCTGCATTTCCTGTGCTCTCTCAAGGTACATTTACACTGAATTTGTTGCGTGGATTATTAAAAAGTTGTTTCAAAAACTGTTTGAATCAGCTTTTTATTGATTCCAATAGGAAAACCACATTGGTGTTACGCAGTCAATATTTTTCTGATAAAGTTTTAAAAACTGCAAAAAAAAAAAGAAGTGGCATGTCACTTCTTTGATGTGGATTCCTCATACAGTCAACACAAAACTTGTTCTGGAAGTAAGGGGCATGAGTATACAGACTATACAGAGCTTTTTTGAGTCTGTAAACAAGTTTTACAAGCGGAAAACGCATTAGGAAAAGTTCCCTTTATGCAATTTCTAGGTATTTTTTGTTGTAAAGTGCGTTTTTTTCGCATTTGTTAGCAATTCTCAAAGTGTTTTCTGTAAACATTACTGTTTTTTAAACATTTGCTAAAATTTGTAATATTTTGCAAATACATTATGCAATAAATAGAAATGGCAGTGTTTTAGGCTAAGTAAAAAAACCCGCATATGTGAATTTTTGGTGCTTTTGTAGCATTGGATTTTGCTTTTATTGGAAATTAAGGAGCAGCTTCCTAGCAGAAAATGCCTGAAGAAATGACAGGTCACTTATTTTGTTGTTTTTTGAAAATGTGAAGTTATTTAAATATGATCAAAAGACTGAACAGCAAGTTGTATTTCAATGGGAATTAATAAGAAGAGTCTTTCAAGCTGTTTTTGAACAATTTTTCAGGTGTTTTTGGTGTAGAGCTGTTTCAAGAAATTTCCCTAAATACTCTGTGTGTACATAGTGTAAGAGAGTGCTTACTGCGTGTCTTGGGGGACACTCGCTTGGCAATGGGATAAATGCACACAGGCACAATTTTCTTACAAAAACAGTCTATTTGGTTTATTTCAACATCAGCATAAACCGCAACCTCAGGAACTTGGTAGTATGCAACAGCCTGAACACCATCTGTACACATTCGGCTTTACAGTGGAACCACAGTCCCTCACTGACCCCGGTCAGCATAACACAGATTATAGTCCATTACCTGTTGGCGACCATCACACAGGTTCCCGGATGCCTCTTATCCTCAGAGGTATCACATAGAGTAAACACAATCTCTCTCTCTCTCTGACCCCGGTCAGTATAACACGGATTATAGTCCATTACCTATTGGCGACCATCACACAGGTTCCCGGATGCCTCTTATCCTCAGAGGTATCACATAGAGTAAACACAATCTCTCTCTCTCTCTGACCCCGGTCAGCATAACACGGATTATAGTCCATTACCTGTTGGCGACCATCACACAGGTTCCCGGATGCCTCTTATCCTCAGAGGTATCACATGGAGTAAACACAATCTCTCTCTCTCTCTGACCCCGGTCAGCATAACACGGATTATAGTCCATTACCTGTTGGCGACCATCACACAGGTTCCCGGATGCCTCTTATCCTCAGAGGTATCACATAGAGTAAACACAATCTCTCTCTCTCTCTGACCCCGGTCAGCATAACACGGATTATAGTCCATTACCTGTTGGCGACCATCACACAGGTTCCCGGCCTCTTATCCTCAGAGGTATTGCATAGAGTAAACACAATCTCTCTCTTTCTCTGAGCCCGGTCAGCATAACATGCATCCCTGTCCCTTACCTGTTCGTGTCAGCCACACAGGTTCCCGGATACCTCTTATCCTCAGAGGTATCCCACAGACGTCTCTCACTGACCCCAGTCAGTTATTAGACCGTCCACTCCGGAATTATCTCACAAGCCTCTTTGCTCTGGCTCAGACTAGCCAACACTCGCTCCCATGTGCCAAACACACCTCCATTACATAGTTGTAACCACACCCAGGTACATATCACATGGCTAGTCAGGTGATCGTGACATCACAGCAGGTCCTTAAACACACAACCAACTTAGGTGCTCAGACACACCCCTTTGGGTGGGCATGTAGGTGACTGGACCCACCCATCTCTCCAAGTCACCTGGAAGCCTTCCCAATGTAAAACAAATCCCTCCGCAGTAGATCTGTTGAGCAAAACACGCCCAGGCGTCCATCACAGGGCCACCCACCTCTGGGATACATACCACCCATCAATCACATGACCAGTCGCCATGCCACAATAGCCAAACGGCTGCAAAAAATGCAAAGAAAAAAAACTGTTTCAAAACAAGCAAAAAGTTGTGAAAACCAAAACTGCATAAAACAACGGTACAGATTTGTGGCGTGCGTTTCTATGAGAGTCCAATGTGCAATGGATAAAATGCTTGCTTTTTTCTGTGCTAAAAAAAGTCAAAATAAGTGTCTTTTTGGTTTTGTAGCCTGTGCTTTGACTTTTATTTTAAAGTATGGAACAGCTTCATAGCAGAAAATGCCTAAAGAATTGAGAGGTCAATTCTTATAAACACTTGAAAATAACAATTACCGTAAGCAGGCACCACAGTAATACTAAAGGGTGCACACTACATAGTAAAGAACTATAATTGAGGGAAAACGAAAAAACTATGCCAAAAGGTGCAACCCAAATATAAAATTTACATTTGTTTTTTAAATTTATTAAAATGTACATAAATAACCCCAATTGTTTTTTAATAAAAAACAATTAAAGCAAGTACAGGCATCCCAACCCAAAGGGGTAAGATTGGGACCCACTCACAGGGCAATATGATAATCTACTATATAATTGTCTAAGGGTCACTTCCGTCTGTCTTTCTGTCTGTCTTTCTGTCACAGATATTCATTGGTCGCGGCCTCTGTCTGTCATGGAAATGCAAGTCGCTGATTGGTCTCGCCAGCTGCCTGTCATGGCTGTCGCGACCAATCAGCGATGGCCACAGTCCAATCAGTCCCTCCCTACTCCCCTGCAGTCAGTGCCCGCTCCATACTCCCCGCAGTCAGCGCCCGCTACATACTCCCCTCCAGTCACCGCTCACACAGGGTTAATGCCAGCGGTAACGGACCACATTATGCCACGGGTAACTCATTCCGTTACCGCCGCTATTAACCCTGTGTGACCAAGTTTTTACTATTGATGCTGCGTATGCAGCATCAATAGTAAAAATATCTAATGTTACAAATAATAATAAAAAAAAACGTTATTCTCACCCTCCGACGTGCGCCCTCTCCTCGGCAGTGCAAGCGGCAGGTTCCGGTGCCAAAGATGCTATGCGAGAAGCACCTGCCATGATAAATATATAAATGGAGGGCACCGCAAAAATACAACAAAGATTGGAAGGTTCACTGTGGGCTTGTGATTAAACATGAAGAAAGAGCAAGAAAAAGATCATGCCCTCATAGACAGGAACACCTCCATATATATACCAGTATCAAAAATAGTTTTTATTATTAAATTGATATCTTTTCCTTGAGGAAGCCGCTACTCAGGCGGCGATACGCGTGGGAGCCTATCCCACATTCTGCTTCCCCACTTCACAAGATCTTTCTCTATGGCTTTGGACTGTGGGTTTGACAAGGTTTTTTTTTTTTTCCCCCCATGGGATTGAGGTTTTGGGCTCTTGCATTGTCTAGTTCCCCCTCTTCCTCCCCCTCCCGCAGGTCCTATGCGTACTATTACTGAGACATTTCATATATTAACATCTCTTATGCTTTTCTATTTTTTCTACTGTCTCATTCATCACCATTTTTGTTGTACGCCTTTTTTCATCAGTTACATTTTTTCTTTTTGCCATATGACTAAAGTTTCTATATTATTGAAGTATCCTGCACGCATATTATGTGCCTTATTATAGGGATGCATGGTATTGCAATATTAACATCTTCACACCCATTTCATGGAGTGGTCATTTTTCCTTGCATTATTTTCGCTTGTGCAGTTAGATTCTTGTGATAACCTTATTGTGGGAAGCACATGTTTTGTGGGCTGTCATTTTCCTCATTTTAGGATATGACATATATATGGGCATGTTTTCTTGCATGCTTGCATTTTTTACGTGTTTTTAATGGTTTTTGTGTTGTTTTGTGTGTGTACTTAGGTGCAGTCTTGAGTTTTTTGCCAATTTAATAATAAAAACTATTTTTGATACTGGTATATATATGGAGGTGTTCCTGTCTATGTGGGCATGATCTTTTTCTTGCTCTTTCTTAAGGACCTGCCATGATGTCACGGTCATGTGACCGCGATGTCATCACAGGTCCTGCGCTCATACCAACCCTGGGGCCGGAAGCTGCCGCGTGCACCGCACACAAGCGCCAGGGGCCCTCGGAAGGTCAGTATATGTTTTTTTTATTTTAAGTCTTTTTTAACCTGTTACATACGTGGCTGGGTAATATAGTACGTGACTGGGTAGAATAAGGAAAATAAGGAATAAGGAAAAGTAGAATAAGGAAAGGGACCAAAAAAAGAGAAAATCAAACAGGTAAATACCAAATCCAGGGTACGAGGAGATAGTTCCCTGTGAGGGAAGATATGGCCCTACCTGTATCGCCAGAAACGGGTTTCCTCTGGGGGTAAACTAATTCTTTTAAATACTTGGCATTTTTGAAAACTAATTACAGATTATAGACATACTGTACTCAAAATTAAACTAAAAAAATTAAGCACGGCCATTTTTTTCTATTTTCATGGACCAGTAGCTGACTATGTAATGCGTATGGGGTCTGAGGGTCCTCCTAATGTTCTTCTTGATGACAGTGTTTAATTTTCAGCACCTAATCCTTTTATTCTCTGGGGAGATAAGCTCAGAGGCAGATATTTCTCCCCATTTAAACATGTAAATAATTAGCCGAGCCTAATGTACCGTATAGGGAAACACCCTGCGAGCCAGCCAAGCTTTCAGATGGCAGTAATCTGAGGATTTGGGCACATTTACAGCTTTGTTATTCAAATTAATGAAGAGACTGAAAATCTAAATGTGGTGTGCAACAAAGGAATGCTGGAAATTTTCAGCAGAATTGTAAATGCATCTCAGGTCTATAATAGAAGTTTTAATTATCAGTATTTTAATGAATTACAGTTACCTAAAATGATTGATGTATATTGTTTGTAACAAGTTTATTGTTTGTTTCATTTTCTGGTGGCCTAAATTGTAATATTTTGGTAGACTGGAAACCAAAAATTTCCTTTCAAGAACATTGATTGTAAAAGCACGCCAACCCAAAAGTATTCAAATTTCTGTATTTTAGGAGCATAAGTAAAAGACATGAGGCTGCATACACACATTGATACAGAATTCAGTTGATCGACTTTCTTTAAAGTAATTGGCAACCAGCAAACCGAGCACCTGACATGGTGTAATAATGTCAGCTCTATCTGTGAATTCACCAACACAATGAAGATTGTATTGTTTCACTCTGAACTGGCGTCATCTATTGTGCCGCAATTCTACCCTGTAGTGAATCATTGCAAAGTAACGTAGTTCACATAAAAACCTACATAGGTTTAAGGGCTGCGGATTTCCCGACAAACTGATTTATATTCATACGAGCTGTAAGTGAATTCTGATTAATATGTTTCCTCTGTGATAAGTGTATTCTTTGTTACAGGAAATTCAAAGCCTGTTGCCACTTGGGCTTACTCATTTTGTATCGTTCAGTCGCGTTTTTCTGTGCCTTCATCCTTTTAAATATTCTCTATGCAAACAAGATACAGTATTTGAAGCTATCCTTTGAAATGCTTTGTGTGAGTTTTAACCATTGTCTGAGCAGCCGTTATTTTAGAAGAAGATCGCTATTATAGATACAAATGACTAGCATCTCGGCCCGTCCAGGTTTAACTATATAGAAAAAGGAAAAAAAGTACAAGCCGTTGTCTCATAGCAGTCGTGGCAGAGGAAATCTATAGACTGCTAAAGCTCCGGTGATCGGGGAATAGGTCTCCCTTGGCAACTCACAAAATTAAATAGTGCTGTTCAAAAATACCGTATTTTCCAGCGTATAAGATGACTTTTTAACCCCTAAAAATTGTCCCAAAAGTCGGGGGTCGTCTTATACGCCGGGTACGGGTGCACGGAGCGATCCTGGATGGTTCCCAGGGTCTGAAGGAGAGGAGACTCTCCTTCAGGCCCTGGGATCCATATTCATGTAAAAAATAAAGAATAAAAATAAAAAATATGGATATACTCACCCCTCCGACGGACCCTGGCTCTCAGCGGTGCAAGCGTCTGCCTCCGTTCCTAAGAATGCATTGATCGTAGGACCTGCGATGACGTCGCGGTCACGTGACCGCTCACGTGACCGCTCATGTGACCGCGACGTCATCGAAGGTCCTTCACTCACTGCATTCTTAGGAACGGAGGCAGACGCTTGCACCGCTGAGAGCCAGGGTCCGTCGGAGGGGTGTGTATATCCATATTTTTTATTTTTATTCTTTATTTTTTACATGAATATGGATCCCAGGGCCTGAAGGAGAGTCTCCTCTCCTCCAGACCCTGTGAACCACACGCCGTATAAGATGACTGGGCGTATAAGATGACCCCCGTCTTATACGGCGGGTATATCCCAAATTCCATATTCTATATGGAAAAGTTGGGGGTCATCTTATACGCTCAGTCGTCTTATACACCAGAAAATACGGTATATAAGGACACCCCATTATACAGTAAAAAGTGGGTCACCTCAAGCATGCTTTCATTCTTATACTTTTTATCTTCATTTCTATGTATTTTAGGCCTCCTTCACATGTCCGTGTTTCCTCTACATGTACCACATGTACCCATTACAACCTATGGCGCTGCTCACATGTCCGTGTACACTGACCGCGTGTCCATGCAACACACACGGAGACATGTCAGGTTTTTTCCAGCAGCACGGATGACAAGCGCCAATCCAAGTTTATGGGTCCATGAAAAGTGTGTACAGCATCTGTGTGCCGTCCGAGTGTTGCCCGTGTGTTGTGTGTCTGCTTTGCATGTTTAACATTGCAAAGTATAGGAGAAGCTTTGTAATTTCATTCCTTCTTTATCTAAACACTGATGACAAATACTGATGACGCCAGTGCTGGTTTTTCACATATGTGTATTTACACACATGTGTGAACAGGGCAATATACAACATTTTTCCCTGCCAAACGTCCAGCATTTGCACACTTATTTTAAGGCTTGATTAATTTTGTAGCCATTTTAGTATGGCCACGCTTGCCTGCCTTTGATCCCCACGCTCTTAAACGCACAATGATGTCCTATCCTGTAGGCCACCAAACACATTAGATACAAGGAAACTGAACCTGCCAATGTAGGCAAAATTGACTCACCATCTAATGTGTTTGGAGGCCTACCCTAGTCTTCCATGATTGATGATGTCAGGGAAGATAAGGGGCTAAGGCTGGGTTCACATTGCGTTATGGCAGTCCGTTAGACGGACTGCGTTACACCGTGGCATAACATGGTGTAACGCAGTCCGTTAATGCTGCCATTAACCCCTATTATTGGGCGCATCGCCAACGCATGCCAAAATTGGCATGCGCTAGCGATGTGCCGTCATTCAGTGATGGAGCCTCGGCTTCATCACCGCTAGCACAGATGAATCCTCTGCGCTAGTGGTATAGCATAATGCGATGGCATGTATACT
This sequence comes from Ranitomeya imitator, assembly GCF_032444005.1. Classification (NCBI taxonomy): domain Eukaryota; kingdom Metazoa; phylum Chordata; class Amphibia; order Anura; family Dendrobatidae; genus Ranitomeya; species Ranitomeya imitator. The sequence goes on along the minus strand of NC_091287.1, from coordinate 457,687,725 downwards.
ATAGCGCTAACGCAGCCCGTCAACGCTATGCGCGATGTGAACCTGGCCTAACAGCTTGCATTCGAAAGCCATTACCAGGGGTGTCTTCTGAGCTTTTCTCCTATGTGCTAATATACTAATATAAGTAGCAAATTATTATTTGTGTAAATCATAAAATAATATATTCTGCACAGAAGATTAGAGAAGATCAATTAACTAAGTAGAACCATCTTAAGTAAGACCACTTGATTCTCTTGTTCGTTCAGACATCATTTATAGGACCCTCTTGGAGAATGTCTCTCATAAATGTGGCAATGATTATTCTAAATGTTCATAACAAAAGAACATGTCAGGACATTTTATTTAGAAAGACCTTTTACTAGCATAACTGATTGCAGCTCTGCTAAATGCCCAGTAACATGCATTGATTTATACCCGATCTATACATAAATATGTAACGGCTGCAATGTGCAATCTGATTTATTCACCTGTGTCAACTAGAAGGCATTATTGTATTTGTGGCCTATTTCGAGAAACGCAGATAACATAAGGATCCTGTTACTGGAACTAATCTATTGCTGCAGATAAAAATACTGTGTTAACAAGAAAACGGTCCCCGCAAATCATAATTACTGATTAACATCACTTGCATATGGAGAACGGTATCCAAAAAGATTTACTGTAGGGGGTCATTATTGTTTTTTGTGAATGCTCATAAAATTGCCCCAAACATCTGTATATTGCACATGTTTAGCATCGCTAACAGCAGTTTTAGTGTGTATCTACATTGTATTGCATAGAAAACAAGAATGTCTCCCCTAGGCCACGTTCACACGTTCAGTATTTGGTCAGTATTTTACATCAGTATTTGTAAGCCAAAACCAGCAGTGGAACAATTAGAGGAAAAGTATAATAGAAACATATGCACCACTTCTGCATTTTTCACCCAATCCTGTTTTTTCTTACAAATACTGATGTAAAATACTGACCAAATACTGAATATGTGAAAGTGGTCTTAAAGGGGTATTCTTACCTTAATTGTTCAGTAGCACACAGTTTCCTGCCACTCCTGTTTGCCATGGGTAGTCCACTCCTGACAGATCAGCCCAGCAGCATCAATCTGCGCTGTCCAATGCTGCAAACAGAGGCAGCTTTGCCTCTGCAGTATCAGAAGAGTCCAGTGGCAATAAAGCTTCAAAGCGGCACTTACAAGCTCCATAGAAAAGAGCTTGTAAGCGCTGCACTCCTTGCCTGAGGCTATGTGCCCACGTTGAGGATTTATGTGCGGATTTTTCCGCTGTTTTTGAAAAATCCGCAGGTAAAATGCATTGCATTTTACCTGCAGATTACCCGCGGATTTACCGCGGATTTCCTGCGTTTTTTGTGCGGATTTCACCAGCGTTTTTACACCTGCGGATTCCTATTGAGGAGCAGGTGTAAAACGCTGCAGAATCCGCACAAACAATTGACATGCTGCGGAAAATAAACCGCACCGTTTCTGCTCGGTATTGGATTTTGTTTTCCATAGGTTTACATGGTATTGTAAACTGGATGGAAAACTGCTGCAAATCCGCAGCATCCAATCTGCTGCGCATCCGCAGGCAAATCTGCAATATGTGCACATACCCTTAGTGAAAGACTGCAGCAGTAGCTGGTAATCTAGGCACAAGCAGTAAAATTAAAAAATCATCTGTTCTTGACAATGGAGAGGATTTTTAATAAGCTGTAAATTGCAGGGATGCTTATTTTTACAAGCATTTTGCAATTTTACCCATTTATGATGATGAGAATATCCCTTTAACATGTAAATAAAGTAGGAAAAGAGCCCAACAGCAGACAGTGGAATCAACTATTGCCCTGTGTGTCTCACAGCAGAATATAGACTGCTGACCCTGACAGCCTGTGATCTATGCTGAAGCAGATAGAAGCTGCAACAAAAAAATACCTTTGCTTGTTAGGCCGGCTTCACACTCAGCGTATGAAAATACGGTCCGTATATTACGCCCGTAATACGCTGAAATGTCCCGAAAATAGTGGTCCGTAGCTCCTCCGTAGGCAGGGTGTGTCAGCGTTTTTTGCGCATGGCATCCTCCGTATGTAATCCGTATGGCATCCGTACTGCGTGGTTTTCTCGCAGGCTTGCAAAACCAACATACCGCTATAGAAATGATCCATGTGTCCCAAAAAGAAAAAAAAATATATATATACTGTCTATATATATATATATATATATATATATATATATATATGTCATTAGACACATATATGTATATATATTAATATTTATTCCAGTGCTATACAGCTTGAAAGCCGGTAATTCAATTACCGGCTTTTTCTTTCTCCTTCTTAAAACCCGACATGATTTGAGACATGGTTTACATACAGTAAACCATGTCTTCTCTCCATTTTTTTTGCAGATTCCACACTACTAATGTCAGTAGTGTGTATCTGCAAAATTTGGCCGTTCTAGCTCTTAAAATAAAGGGTTAAATGGCGGAAAAAATTGGCGTGGGCTCCCGCGCAAATTTTCTCCGCCAGAGTAGTAAAGCCAGTGACTGAGGGCAGATATTAATAGCCTGGAGAGGGTCCACGGTTATTGGCCCCCCCCTGGCTAAAAATATCTGCCCCCAGCCACCCCAGAAAAGGCACATCTGGAAGATGCGCCTATTCTGGCACTTGGCCACTCTCTTCCCATTCCCGTGTAGCGGTGGGATATGGGGTAATGAAGGGTTAATGCCACCTTGCTATTGTAAGGTGACATTAAGCCTAATTAATAATGGAGAGGCGTCAATTATGACACCTATCCATTATTAATCCAATTGAATGAAAGGGTTAAATAAAACACAAACACATTATTTAAAATTATTTTAATGAAATAAAAACAATGGTTGTTGGAGTATTTTATTCTACGCCCAATCCAATCACTGAAGACCCTCGTTCTGTGAAAGAAAAAACATAATAAACCAACAATATACTTACCCTCCGCAGATCTGTAACGTCCAACGATGTAAATCCTTCTGAAGGGGTTAAAACATTTTGCAGCAAGGAGCTTTGCTAATGCAGGCTGCTCCTCGCTGCAAAACCCCGGGGAATGAGTCTAAATATAGATCAATGAGCTATATTTAGCTTCATTTGCGGTGAGGCGCCCTCTGCTGGCTGTTTATAGATCGTGGGAACTTGCCTAGAAAGCCTGGGAGCTTTCTAGGAAATTTCCCACGATCTATGAACATCCAGCAGAGGGCGCCTCACCGCAAATGAAGCTAAATATAGCTCATTGATCTATATTTAGACTCATTCCCCGGGGTTTTGCAGCGAGGAGCAGCCTGCATTAGCAAAGCTCCTTGCTGCAAAATGTTTTAACCCCTTCAGAAGGATTTACATCGTTGGACGTTACAGATCTGCGGAGGGTAAGTATATTGTTGGTTTATTATGTTTTTTCTTTCACAGAACGAGGGTCTTCAGTGATTGGATTGGGCGTAGAATAAAATACTCCAACAACCATTGTTTTTATTTCATTAAAATAATTTTAAATAATGTGTTTGTGTTTTATTTAACCCTTTCATTCAATTGGATTAATAATGGATAGGTGTCATAATTGACGCCTCTCCATTATTAATTAGGCTTAATGTCACCTTACAATAGCAAGGTGGCATTAACCCTTCATTACCCCATATCCCACCGCTACACGGGAATGGGAAGAGAGTGGCCAAGTGCCAGAATAGGCGCATCTTCCAGATGTGCCTTTTCTGGGGTGGCTGGGGGCAGATATTTTTAGCCAGGGGGGGGCCAATAACCGTGGACCCTCTCCAGGCTATTAATATCTGCCCTCAGTCACTGGCTTTACTACTCTGGCGGAGAAAATTGCACGGGAGCCCACGCCAATTTTTTCCGCCATTTAAACCTTTATTTTAAGAGCTAGAACGGCCAAATTTTGCAGATAGACACTACTGACATTAGTAGTGTGGAATCTGCAAAAAAAATGGAGAGAAGACATGGTTTACTGTATGTAAACCATGTCTCAAATCATGTCGGGTTTTAGGAAGGAGAAAGAAAAAGCCGGTAATTGAATTACCGGCTTTCAAGCTGTATAGCGCTGGAATAAATAGTAATATATATACATATATGTGTCTCACTGACATATATATATATATACCTATTCTATGTGTACACATTTATTCTACCTATTGGACTGTAAGCTGTCAGTGTGATTTTACTGTACACCGCACTGAATTACTGGCTTTTCTCTCTAACAGCGCTGCGTATTTCTCGCAAGTCACACTGCTTGTCCGTGTGAAATCCGTATTTTTCACGCTTCCATAGACTTTCATTGGCGTATTTCTTGCGCAGTACGGTGACAAACGCAGCATGCTGCGATTTTGTACGGCCGTAGAAAGCCGTATAATACTGATCAGTAAAATACGGCAGATAGGAGCAGGGGCATAGAGAATAATTGTGCCGTATTTTTTGCGAGTTTTACGGACGTAGTTTCTGCGCTCTTACGTCCGTAAAACTCGCAAGTGTGAAGCCGGCCTTAGTGTGCCAGGAATGGGAATTTCTTGCAATTTCTCTACTCTATTATTAGAATTACCGTATATACTCAAGTATAAGCCGAGATTTTCAGCCCATTTTTTTGGGTTGAAAGTCCCCCTCTTGGCTTATACTCGAGTCATGCCCAGGGGTCGGCAGGGGAGGGGGAGCGGGGGCTGTCTAATTACACTCACCTGCTCCTGGTGCGGTCCCTGCAGGTCCCGGCGCCCCAGCTTCTCCCTGTACTGAGCGTTCACATGGTACCGCTCATTACAGTAATGAATACGCAGCTCCACCTCCCATAAGGGTGGAGCAGCATATTAATTACTCTAATGAGCGGTAACGGTGACCGCTCAGTACAGGAAGAAGCTGCAGCGTCAGGGAAGCAGGGACTGCACCGCGCCAGGAGTAGGTGAGTATAATGGGGAGGGGGAGCGCTGTGCGATATTCACCTGCTCCTCGTTCCGGCGCCGCTCCGTCTTCAGCGTCTTCTGTAGTGACGCTCAGGTCAGAGGGCGCAGTGATGTGGTTAGTGTGCGCCCTCTGCCTGAACGTCAGTGCAGAAGACGCTGAAGACGGAGCGGCGCCGGAACGAAGTCACGTGAATATTGCAAGTGCCAGGGGCCTGAGCGACGGAGAGGTGAGTATGTGAATTTTTTAATCGCAGCAACAGCAAATGGGGCAAGTGTCTGTATGGAGCCTCTTCTGGGGCCATAACATTTGTGCAGCACTATATGGGGCAGGTGTCTGTATAGGGCATCTTATGGGGCCATAATCACTGTTTGTGCAGCACTATATGGGGCAAATGTCTATATGGAGTATCTTATGGGGCCATATTGTGTTTTTGCAGCACTATATGGGGCAAATATCTTTATGGAGCATCTTATGGGCCATAATTAACATTTGTGCAGCATTATATGGGCAAATGTCTGTATGGAGTATCTTATGGGGCCATAACGTTTGTTCAGCACTATATGGGGCAAATATCTTTATGGAGCATCTTATGGAGCCATAATCAACATTTGTGCAGCATTATTTTGGGCAAATGTGTCTATGGAGCATCTTATGGGGCCATTATTAACCCTTTATGCCGGAATATATGTGGCATATTTTAATATGGAGCATCTTATGGGGCCATCATAAACTTTATGGAGCATTATATGGGGCTCCTGATTCAATATGGATATTCAATCACACTTAACCTACTGCTGTCTCAATTAATTTTACTTTTATTGGTATCTATTTTTACTTTTGACATTTACCGGTAGCTGCTGCATTTCCCACCCTAGGCTTATACTCGAGTCATTAAGTTTTCCCAGTTTTTTGTGGCAAAATTAGGGGGGTCGGCTTATACTCGGGTCAGCTTATACTTGAGTACATACGGTAAGTTCTTTTACTTAAAATAATAAGGCATTATAATAATAGGAATACATTATTGAACTGTACAGTAAATTCACAGATTTAATAAAATTGCAGAATTGAGATAAAAATGCATTTAAACACCTAGTTTGGAAAAGTGGGATTTTTAAAGGGAACCTGTCACCCCGTTTTTTGAGATTGAGCTATAAATACTGTTAAATAGGGCCTGCGCTGTGCGTTACTATAGTGTATGTAGTGTACCCTGATTCCCCATGTATGCTGAGAAATACATTACCAAAGTCGCCGTTTTCGTCTGTCAATCAGGCTGGTCTGGTCAGGTGGGCGTGTTCACAGCGCTCTTTTCTTCCCCAGCTTTCCGTTGGTGGCGTAGTGGTGTGCGCATGTCCAGAGTTCCGACTTCCCTGCGCCCACGTGAAGACACAGCGTGCGATCTGCGCTGTAATCCCTTGCATCGGTGGGGGCGGCCATCTTCCTGGGGCCGCGCGTGCGCAGATGGAGTGCTCTGCTGCACGGGGCTTCAGGAAAATGGCCGCGGGATGCCGCGCGTGCGCATTAGAGATCGCGGCGGCCATTTTCCCAAAGCCGAGATGCAAACATCACACAGTATTTATAGCTCAATCTCAAAAAACGGGGTGACAGGTTCCCTTTAAACTCTCTTCTTTGCTGTTTAATACCAGCTTAACTTTTTACCTGTTTTCTGGCCATATGTGTCAGGGACACTTTGGCTATAACTGACTACTAAGGGATGAGGTCCTCTCCTCATAAGACTTGATTGCAAATAGAGACTGAGTTATCCTGCTCTATAACCAGGGCTGCCACCAGGAATTTCAGTGCCCCATACTTGCAAACGTTTTGGGCCCCCTTGTGTTAGGCACCAGGATTTTTCTGCTGCACGGGATAGATCCCAAGCTTTGTCTGGTGCTGTGGTCTCCCATTCAGGTCCGGCCGCTGGGATGACTGCTCAGCACAGACTCTGGTCCCAGCATCTTGCTCAGGCTTGTGCTGTACATGTGGTTACTGCTGGCTTTCCAGCTAAGTCTATGGTAACCACTGGTATACACATGCAGCATTGCACTCTGGAGCCTAAGTCCAGAAATCACGTTACTGAGCATATCCGTGAGGTGGCGCCGTCTCATTGATGTTTGGCCGTCAGCTGCTCTGGTGATATGGCAGCTCCAGATTGGTCCACGTGCAAGGTCCTGTCGTGACTGGACTTGAGCTTTACATATAAAAGGCTCTGAGGCACATGCCGGTGCGCTAGTATCATTATTGTTTCGTGTATTTGGGACTTTGTACTCAGGGTCGGCGGTAAGCCGTTAGAATTCCGGTTCTCCTGAGAGGAGATTGTCTGAGTGAATTCAGGGCTGGCGTTTAGCCATTAGAATTCCGGCACCTCCAGAGAGGAGTTTGTTGGGTGTGTTGGCTGATTGTGTGACCACTGTTGGCCTTTTACCCCATGAGCGGGCTATGTTCCCCTGTGAGGTTTACAGCGACCGTATCTAGCATCATTCCTATTCCGTTATTGTGTGCGAGTGACAGCTCTATAGCAGAGCATCTATTCCGTTACTGTCTGCGAGTGACAGCTCTATTGCAAAGCACCTATTCCATTACTGTGTGCGAGTGACACAGCTCTATTGCAGAGCATCTATTCCATTACTGTATGTGAGTGACACAGCTCTATTGCAGAGCATCTATTTAGTTTCTGTGTGCAAGTGACACAGCTTCTTGTGCTGTTCACTGAATGGTGTTTAACTCAGTGTGAGCAAGCAATCGCTCGCTGTGTTCCGTGATTGTTCACACTAGCTGCAGTTTTACATCTCTGCACGGTGGACCCCAGGTTGCAATTGCACTTCTCTACCAAATTTATTTAGTGCAATCCGCCAACCCTAACACATTGAGACTCCGCCCAGGCTCCACCCCAGCTCCACCTCCACCTTTCACAGTCGCACCACCCGCTCTTTTAAATACTCCATTTCTGCACCACGTCCTCACCAATTACTCATGAAGATTTCCCATCGAACACTATATCGCATACATAGCCAGAAGCTTTTGTTTTGGCCAAAAGATTTTTTAAGCCACCACCACAAGGTAGACTCTTTTAGCCGGGCTTTACTCTAACCTATTAAACAATTGTTAAAATATCCAGTACTCTTTTTAAGTACGTTTTTCTTTTTTTTTCTTTAAGGGAATGAGTCATATACTTTTTTTAAGATAACCAATAATACCACATACAAGGGACAAATACTGTCACACCATGGCCGGACCACATATTACCACCACATAGTGACTGAATAATACCACATAAAAGGAACTAATACCGCGATACCATGGTCAGACAACATATTACCACCACATAGTGACCAAATGATACCACAAACAAGGAACAAATACCACTATACCATGTCCAGACCACATATTTCCACCACATAATGACTGAATGAAACCATGTACAAGGAAAAATACAGCCAAACCATGACCAAATCACATATTACCACCACATAGTGACCGATTAGTACAATACTGACCATTAGGGTTGAGCAAAACGGGTCGTTCATTTTCAAAAGTCGCCGACTTTTAGCAAAGTCGGGTTTCATGAAACCCGATCCGACCCCTGTGCGGGGTCGGCCATGCGGTACGCGACTTTCGTGCCAAAGTCGCGTTTCAATGACGCGAAAAGCGCCATTTCTCAGCCAATGAAGGTAAACGCAGAGTGTGGGCAGCGTGATGACATAGGTCCTGGTCCCCACCATCTTAGAGAAGGGCATTGCAGTGATTGGCTTGCTGTCTGCGGCGTCACAGGGGCTATAAAGGGGAGTTCCCGCCGACCGCCATGTTACTGCTGCTGATCTGAGCTTAGGGAGAGGTTGCTGCCGCTTCGTCAGAAGCAGGGATAGCGTTAGGCAGGGTCCATTAACCACCAAACCGCTTGTGCTGTAGCGATTTCCACTGCCCAACACCACCTTCGGTGTGCAGGGACAGTGGAAGCTGCATTTTTTTTTTTTCCCCCTCAGCGCTGTAGCTCATTGGGCTGCCCTAGAAGGCTCCCTGATAGCTGCATTGCTGTGTGTACGCCGCTGTGCAAACCAACTGCTTTTTTCAAAGCACAAATCCTCTTGTTCCTTCCTTTCTGCACAGCTATCTTTTTGGTTTGTACACACTTTTTATTTAATTTGTGCATCAGTCCACTCCTTATTGCTGCCTGCCATACCTGGCTGAGATTACTGCAGGGAGATAGTAATTGAAGGACACTCCCTGTTTTTTTTTTTTTTTGTGGGAGATTAAGATTGACATTTCTGCTAGAGTGCCATCCCTGTCTGTGGCATCTCTCACTCAGTGGGCCATAGAAAGCCTATTTATTTTTTTGCTTGATTTGGGTTATAAAATCTACCTGAAAAAATCACTACATCAATCAGTGGGAGAAAAATATTGGCCTCAGGGCTTGTGTGCCACTCTTGACTCCTGTGTGCATCATCACTCACTCAGTGGGCCATAGAAAGCCTATTTATTTTTTTGCTTGATTTTGGTTCTAAAATCTACCTGAAAAAATCACTACATCAATCAGTGGGAGAAAAATATTGGCCTCAGGGCTTGTGTGCCACTCCTGACTCCTGTGTGCATCATCACTCACTCAGTGGGCCATAGAAAGCCCATTTTTTTTTTTTTTTTGCTTTATTTGGGTTCTAAATTCTACCTGAAAAAATCAATAAATCAATCAGTGGGAGATTAATATTGGCCTTTGGGCTTGTGTGCCAGTCCTAAGCGTGCCATCTCTCTCTCTCAGATAGTGGGCCATAGAAAGCCTATTTATTTATTTATTTTTTTATTGGGTTTATAAATGTTCCCTGGAAAAAAAAAAAAGTGGGAGATTAATATTGGCCTCTGGGCTTGTGTGCCAGTCCTGAGCGTGCCATCTCTCTCACAAATAGTGGGCCATAGAAAGCCTATTTATTTTTTTTTTTTGGTTTTATAAATTCTCCCTTAAAAAAAAAAGGGAGATTAATATTGGCCTTTGGGCTTGTGTGCCAGTCCTAAGCGTGCCATCTCTCTCTGTCTCTCAGATAGTGGGCCATAGAAAGCCTATTTATTATTTTTTTTATTGGGTTTATAAATTTTCCCTGGAACAAAAAAAAAAAAGTGGGAGATAAATATTGGCCTCTGGGCTTGTGTGCCACTCCTGACTCCTGTGTGCGTCATCTCTCACTCAGTGGGCCATAGAAAGCCTTTTTTTGTTTTATTTGTTTTCTAAATTCTCCCTGAAAAAATCATTTTATTTTCTTTGGTTTCTAAATTCTTCCTGAAAAAATCATTTTATTCTATTTTTTTTTTTCCTAAAGTCTCCCTGAAAAAAACAAACAAAAAAAACAAATCAGTGGGAGATTAATATTGCCCTTTCTGCTTGTGTGCCAGTCTTGACTCCTGGGTGTGCCATCTCTCTCTCTCTCTCCAATTGTGGGCCATAGAAAGCCTATTATTTTTTTAGCTTGATTTGGGTTCCAAAATCTACCTGAAAAAATCACTACATCAATCAGTGGGAGATAAATATTGGCCTCTGGGCTTGTGTGCCACTCCTGACTCCTGTGTGCGTCATCTCTCACTCAGTGGGCCATAGAAAGCCTTTTTTTGTTTTCTAAATTCTCCCTGAAAAAATCATTTTATTTTATTTGGTTTCTAAATTCTTCCTGAAAAAATCATTTTATTCTATTTTTTTTTCCTAAAGTCTCCCTGAAAAAAACCAAAAACAAAACAAATCAGTGGGAGATTAATATTGCCCTTTCTGCTTGTGTGCCAGTCTTGACTCCTGGGTGTGCCATCTCTCTCTCTCTCTCCAATTGTGGGCCATAGAAAGCCTATTATTTTTCTTAGCTTGATTTGGGTTCCAAAATCTACCTGAAAAAATCACTACATCAATCAGTGGGAGATAAATATTGGCCTCTGGGCTTGTGTGCCACTCCTGACTCCTGTGTGCGTCATCTCTCACTCAGTGGGCCATAGAAAGCCTTTTTTTGTTTTATTTGTTTTCTAAATTCTCCCTGAAAAAATCATTTTATTTTCTTTGGTTTCTAAATTCTTCCTGAAAAAATCATTTTATTCTATTTTTTTTTTCCTAAAGTCTCCCTGAAAAAAACAAACAAAAAAAACAAATCAGTGGGAGATTAATATTGCCCTTTCTGCTTGTGTGCCAGTCTTGACTCCTGGGTGTGCCATCTCTCTCTCTCTCTCCAATTGTGGGCCATAGAAAGCCTATTATTTTTTTAGCTTGATTTGCGTTCCAAAATCTACCTGAAAAAATCACTACATCAATCAGTGGGAGATAAATATTGGCCTCTGGGCTTGTGTGCCACTCCTGACTCCTGTGTGCGTCATCTCTCACTCAGTGGGCCATAGAAAGCCTTTTTTTGTTTTATTTGTTTTCTAAATTATCCCTGAAAAAATCATTTTATTTTCTTTGGTTTCTAAATTCTTCCTGAAAAAATCATTTTATTCTATTTTTTTTTTCCTAAAGTCTCCCTGAAAAAAAACAAAAAAAAAAAACAAATCAGTGGGAGATTAATATTGCCCTTTCTGCTTGTGTGCCAGTCTTGACTCCTGGGTGTGCCATCTCTCTCTCTCTCTCCAATTGTGGGCCATAGAAAGCCTATTATTTTTTTAGCTTGATTTGGGTTCCAAAATCTACCTGAAAAAATCACTACATCAATCAGTGGGAGATAAATATTGGCCTCTGGGCTTGTGTGCCACTCCTGACTCCTGTGTGCGTCATCTCACACTCAGTGGGCCATAGAAAGCCTTTTTTTGTTTTATTTGTTTTCTAAATTCTCCCTGAAAAAATCATTTTATTCTATTATTTTTTTTTCCTAAAGTCTCCCTTAAAAAAAAAAAAAATCAAATCAGTGGGAGATTAATATTTACATTTGTGCTTCAGTGACAGTCCTGCGTGTGTGGCATCTCTCTCATTTGTTGCCACCAACAACAGAGTGTGTAACATTGTGCCTGATTTTCGTTGTGGTCTCACTCACCTGTAAAGGGGTAGCTAAATCATACTGAAGTTATAGCTCACCGTGTAAGTTGTGTGACAGCAACAAATACCGTTAGTTTGTTTACGTTTTTAAAACAATGAGGAAGTATGGTGGAAGAGGTCGTGGCCGGGGGCGTTCATTGTCAGCTGGTAATGAGGGTAGTGGGAGTGGTGGAGCATCAGCTGGTCGTGGGAAAAAAAATATTGCACCTAAGTCTGGAGCTGTGGAGCCAGGTTCGTCGTCTGGCTACACAAGGCCTCGAACGCTCCCTTTTCTGGGAGTAGGAAAACCGCTTTTAAAGCCGGAGCAGCAAGAGCAAGTTTTGGCTTATCTTGCTGACTCAGCCTCTAGCTCTTTTGCCTCCTCTCATGAAACTGGTAAATGTCAAAGCAGCGCGTCGTTAGTGGATGTTCACGGTCAGGGACAAGTCGCTTCCTTGTCCTCTTCAGCAAAAACAACAACAGAGAAGAATGCAGCAGGCGACACAACGGGTTACTCCATGGAGCTCTTTACACATGCCGTCCCTGGCTTAGAAAGTGAAGCAGTTAACAGTCCATGCCCATTACAAGTTGAATCTGACATGGAGTGCACTGATGCACAGCCACAGCCAGACTACTATGCTGGTCCTTTGACTCAGACCACAACATTGCCCTCGCAGGGTGCTGATCAAGAATCAGACCCTGATGAGACTATGTTGCCCCATCACGAACGCTATACCACCGACCGACACGGTGACACAGACGAAGTTGCACACGAGCTACAAGAAGAGGTAATAGATGACCCAGTTCTTGACCCCGATTGGCAGCCATTGGGGGAACAGGGTGCAGGCGGCAGCAGTTCTGAAGCGGAGGAGGAGGGGCCGCAGCAGGCATCAACATCGCAACAGGTTCCATCTGCCGGGCCCGTATCTTCCCCAAAACGCGTGGCAAAGCCAAAACCTGTTGGAGGACAGCGTGGCCATCCGGTTAAAGCTCAGTCTGCAATGCCTGAAAAGGTATCCGATGCTAGAAAGAGTGCAGTCTGGCATTTTTTTAAACAACATCCAATTGATCAGCGCAAAGTCATCTGTCAAAAATGTTCAACTACCTTAAGCAGAGGACAGAATCTGAAAAGTCTCAATACAAGTTGCATGCATAGACATTTAACCACCATGCATTTGCAAGCCTGGACTAACTACCAAACGTCCCTTAAGGTTGTAGCACCCTCGGCCAATGAAGCTAGTCAGCAACGCAACATCCCTTCCGGCAGTGTAGGGCCACCATTTTCCGCACCACCTGCAGTATCTGTGCAGGTTTCTTTGCCAGGCCAAAGCAGTCAGGGTCAGGGAATCACCAGTTTCGTAGTAGGAAACACTGCATCTAGGGCACCGGTGGCAACAATACCATCTCCCACCGTCTCTCAGTCTGCCATGTCCACCGGCACCCCCGCTAGTTCCACGATCTCCAGCTCTCCAGTCCAGCTCACCCTACATGAGACTATGGTTAGAAAAAGGAAGTACTTAGCCTCGCATCCGCGTACACAGGGTTTGAACGCACACATAGCTAGACTAATCTCGTTAGAGATGATGCCCTACCGGTTAGTTGAAAGCGAAGCTTTCAAAGCCCTGATGGACTACGCTGTACCACGCTACGAGCTACCCAGTCGACACTTTTTTTCCAGAAAAGCCATCCCAGCCCTCCACCAGCATGTTAAAGATCGCATCGTCCATGCACTCAGGGAATCTGTGAGCACAAAGGTGCACCTGACAACAAATGCATGGACCAGTAGGCATGGCCAGGGACGTTACGTGTCCATCACGGCACACTGGGTAAATGTGGTGGATGCAGGGTCCACAGGGGACAGCAAGTTTGGGACAGTTCTGCCTAGCCCACGGTCTAGGAAACAATTGGCTGTAGCCGTTCGCACCCCTTCCTCCTCCTCTTCGTCCTCCTGCAGAAGCGAGAGCTCGTCCACAGACCGCAGTCGCACAACCACTCCATCCGCAGCTGCCACTGTTGCACACCAGGTCTCCCATTATGGGGCAGCTACTGGCAAACGTCAGCAGGCTGTATTGGCTATGAAGTGTTTGGGCGACAACAGACACACCGCGGATGTTCTGTCCGAGTTCTTGCAGAAAGAAACGCAGTCGTGGCTGGGCACTGTAGATCTTGAGGCAGGCAAGGTAGTGAGTGATAACGGAAGGAATTTCATGGCTGCCATCTCCCTTTCCCAACTGAAACACATTCCTTGCCTGGCTCACACCTTAAACCTGGTGGTGCAGTGCTTCCTGAAAAGTTATCCGGGGTTATCCGACCTGCTCCTCAAAGTGCGTGGACTTTGCTCACATATCCGCCGTTCGCCCGTATACTCCAGCCGTATGCAGACCTATCAGCGTTCTTTGAACCTTCCCCAGCATCGCCTAATCATAGACGTTGCAACAAGGTGGAACTCAACACTGCACATGCTTCAGAGACTGTGTGAACAGAGGCGGGCTGTTATGTTTTTGTGGGAGGATACACATACACGGGCAGGCAGTAGGATGGCAGACATGGAGTTGTCAGGTGTGCAGTGGTCGAAGATTCAAGACATGTGTCAAGTCCTTCAGTGTTTTGAGGAATGCACACGGCTGGTTAGTGCAGACAACGCCATAATAAGCATGAGCATCCCCCTAATGCGTCTGCTGATGCAAAGTTTGACGCACATAAAGGATCAGGCGTCTGCAGCTGAGGAAGAGGAAAGCCTTGATGACAGTCAGCCATTGTCTGGCCAGGGCAGTGTACAGGACGAGGTAGCGGGCGAAGAGGAGGAGGAGGACGAGGAGGATGATGGGGATGATTATATTTTTAATGAGGAAGCTTTTCCGGGGCCACTGGAAATTGGTGGCGCGGCAAGGCCGGGTTCTGGTTTTTTGAGGGTCACAAGTGACGTGGATTTGCCTGAAACTGCCCCTCAACCAAGCACAACCGCAGATTTGAGAACTGGAACTTTGGCCCACATGGCGGATTATGCCTTACGTATCCTCAAAAGGGACACACGCATAACTAAAATGATGAATGGTGACGATTACTGGTTGGCCTGCCTCCTTGATCCTCGCTATAAAGGCAAATTGCAAAATATAATGCCACATGAGAACTTGGAACTAATATTAGCAACCAAACAATCAACTCTTGTTGACCGTTTGCTTCTGGCATTCCCTGCACACAGCGCCCGTGATCGTTCTCACACGAGCTGCAGGGGCCAGCAGACCAGAGGAGTTAGAGGGGCAGAAATCAGAAGTGGCGTTGGCCAGAGGGGTTTTCTGACCAGGTTGTGGAGTGATTTTGCTATGACCGCAGACAGGACAGGTACTGCAGCATCAATTCAAAGTGACAGGAGACAACATTTGTCCAGTATGGTTACAAACTATTTTTCATCCCTTATCGATGTTCTCCCTCAACCGTCATTCCCATTTGATTACTGGGCATCAAAATTAGACACCTGGCCAGAATTGGCAGAATATGCATTGCAGGAGCTTGCTTGCCCGGCAGCTAGTGTCCTATCAGAAAGAGTATTCAGTGCTGCAGGTTCAATACTAACAGAAAAAAGGACTCGTCTGGCTACCCAAAATGTAGATGATCTAACCTTCATTAAAATGAACCACAACTGGATTTCGAAATCTTTTGCCCCACCTTGCCCGGCTGACACCTAGCTTTCCTATGAAAAGGTCTTGCCTGTGGACTATTCTGAATGCCTTTTCCAATCTCGTAATTTTCTGCACCTGATTGTCCAGCATACGACATGTTTACACCTCACTAAATGGCCAAACTCCCCACACGGGGCCGTGGTATCGACACTTGGCGACAGCACCCGTGAGAGTGCAGTTTGTCTGAAGAGGTGGGTGAGCCCGCTTTTGGTCGACGGCACTGCCACTGGGTCCCTCCTAGTACAATAAAGTGTCTCTGGCGGTGGTGGTGCGCACCCAACGTCAGACACACCATTGTAATATGAGGGGCCCTGGGCCTGTACCGCCGGCCACAAGACAGTTTCCCCCCACCCCAGCTCAAACAGTGCTCTACCACTTGCAAAATTATCTCACAGCTCCACTAATGTTTAGTCTATGCGCTGACATCCTTCAATGCCTGCCACTGACAATACCATTGTATTGACATTTTTGTTATGTTAGGCCTTCGATGCCTGTCTGTGGTCACTCCTTCCACTAGGCCTCCACTGACCACACCACTGCTGCCCGTGTACCCCTGTAACCAATTTAAAATTGCCTACAGCCATGTGTTATTATTTTAGGCCTTCGATGCCTGTCTGCGGTGACTCCTTCCACTAGGCCTCCACTGACCACACCACTGCTGCCCGTGTACCCCTGTAACCAATTTAAAATTGCCTACAGCCATGTGTTATTATTTTAGGCCTTCGATGCCTGTCTGCGGTGACTCCTTCCACTAGGCCTCCACTGACCACACCACAGCTGCCCGTGTACCCCTGGAACCAATTTAAAATTGCCTACAGCCATGTGTTATTATTTTAGGCCTTCGATGCCTGTCTGCGGTCACTCCTTCCACTAGGCCTCCACTGACCACACCACTGCTGCCCGTGTACCCCTGGAACCAATTTAAAATTGCCTACAGCCATGTGTTATTATTTTAGGCCTTCGATGCCTGTCTGCGGTCACTCCTTCCACTAGGCCTCCACTGACCACACCACTGTTGCCCGTGTACCCCTGTAACCAATTTAAAATTGCCTACAGCCATGTGTTATTATTTTAGGCCTTCGATGCCTGTCTGCGGTCACTCCTTCCACTAGGCCTCCACTGACCACACCACTGCTGCCCGTGTACCCCTGTAACCAATTTAAAATTGCCTACAGCCATGTGTTATTATTTTAGGCCTTCGATGCCTGTCTGCGGTCACTCCTTCCACTAGGCCTCCACTGACCACACCACTGCTGCCCGTGTACCCCTGGAACCAATTTAAAATTGCCTACAGCCATGTGTTATTATTTTAGGCCTTCGATGCCTGTCTGCGGTCACTCCTTCCACTAGGCCTCCACTGACCACACCACTGCTGCCCGTGTACCCCTGTAACCAATTTAAAATTGCCTACAGCCATGTGTTATTATTTTAGGCCTTCGATGCCTGTCTACGGTCACTCCTTCCACTAGGCCTCCACTGACCACACCACTGCTGCCCGTGTACCCCTGGAACCAATTTAAAATTGCCTACAGCCATGTGTTATTATTTTAGGCCTTCGATGCCTGTCTGCGGTCACTCCTTCCACTAGGCCTCCACTGACCACACCACTGCTGCCCGTGTATCCCTGGAACCAATTTAAAATTGCCTACAGCCATGTGTTAATATTTTAGGCCTTCGATGCCTGTCTGCGGTCACTCCTTCCACTAGGCCTCCACTGACCACACCACTGCTGCCCGTGTACCCCTGTAACCAATTTAAAATTGCCTACAGCCATGTGTTATTATTTTAGGCCTTCGATGCCTGTCTGCGGTCACTCCTTCCACTAGGCCTCCACTGACCACACCACTGCTGCCCGTGTACCCCTGGAACCAATTTAAAATTGCCTACAGCCATGTGTTATTATTTTAGGCCTTCGATGCCTGTCTGCGGTCACTCCTTCCACTAGGCCTCCACTGACCACACCACTGCTGCCCGTGTACCCCTGAAACCAATTTAAAATTGCCTACAGCCATGTGTTATTATTTTAGGCCTTCGATGCCTGTCTGCGGTCACTCCTTCCACTAGGCCTCCACTGACCACACCACTGCTGCCCGTGTACCCCTGGAACCAATTTAAAATTGCCTACAGCCATGTGTTATTATTTTAGGCCTTCGATGCCTGTCTGCGGTCACTCCTTCCACTAGGCCTCCACTGACCACACCACTGCTGCCCGTGTACCCCTGGAACCAATTTAAAATTGCCTACAGCCATGTGTTATTATTTTAGGCCTTCGATGCCTTTCTGCGGTCACTCCTTCCACTAGGCCTCCACTGACCACACCACTGCTGCCCGTGTACCCCTGGAACCAATTTAAAATTGCCTACAGCCATGTGTTATTATTTTAGGCCTTCGATGCCTGTCTGCGGTCACTCCTTCCACTAGGCCTCCACTGACCACACCACTGCTGCCCGTGTACCCCTGGAACCAATTTAAAATTGCCTACAGCCATGTGTTATTATTTTAGGCCTTCGATGCCTGTCTGCGGTCACTCCTTCCACTAGGCCTCCACTGACCACACCACTGCTGCCCGTGTATCCCTGGAACCAATTTAAAATTGCCTACAGCCATGTGTTATTATTTTAGGCCTTCGATGCCTGTCTGCGGTCACTCCTTCCACTAGGCCTCCACTGACCACACCACTGCTGCCCGTGTACCCCTGGAACCAATTTAAAATTGCCTACAGCCATGTGTTATTATTTTAGGCCTTCGATGCCTGTCTGCGGTCACTCCTTCCACTAGGCCTCCACTGACCACACCACTGCTGCCCGTGTACCCCTGGAACCAATTTAAAATTGCCTACAGCCATGTGTTATTATTTTAGGCCTTCGATGCCTGTCTGCGGTCACTCCTTCCACTAGGCCTCCACTGACCACACCACTGCTGCCCGTGTACCCCTGGAACCAATTTAAAATTGCCTACAGCCATGTGTTATTATTTTAGGCCTTCGATGCCTGTCTGCGGTCACTCCTTCCACTAGGCCTCCACTGACCACACCACTGCTGCCCGTGTACCCCTGTAACCAATTTAAAATTGCCTACAGCCATGTGTTATTATTTTAGGCCTTCGATGCCTGTCTGCGGTCACTCCTTCCACTAGGCCTCCACTGACCACACCACTGCTGCCCGTGTACCCCTGGAACCAATTTAAAATTGCCTACAGCCATGTGTTATTATTTTAGGCCTTCGATGCCTGTCTGCGGTCACTCCTTCCACTAGGCCTCCACTGACCACACCACTGCTGCCCGTGTACCCCTGGAACCAACATCAGAAAATATAAAAATAAGTATTTTGCTTATAAAAAAGAAAATACTGGAGAGATAGCAAATGCAGACATTTTAACATTAAAAACAAACACATACAACAAAAATCTGGTACAGTACTAAAAATGGCCACCAGCTACAATAACTTTCTCCTGCAAGTAGTTAACTGAAAGGTTTTTTCAATTTTAAACACAGATATGGCATCCACCGAGTGTTGTCCTGTCGCGTCTTCTTTATATTATTGCCAAGAAGATGCAAAACAATGAAAATAATAAAATCATTATTTACCAAAAAAATAGAGTAAGTCAAAACCACATTGGAAATAAACATTCATTACAAATAAAGAAGCAGGGCGCGTCCGAGGGTGAGTATATACCTAATAAGAATATAATCACCCTCGGACGCGCCCTGCTTCTTTCCGACAGCCTTCCTTCCTAAGAATCAGCCCTTCCGTGGTGTAGAGAGAGGGTTTGTTATTCTCCAAGGTGTTCCCCAGGTTGCCTTTCCTGAGCTTCGATCTTCCGGCTCTCGTTTAGTAGTTGTTGGAAACTACGCTGCATTGAGCCTACAAATTGGGTATGGGGTGTAGAGAGATGGTGTGTTCCACTCCAAGGTGTTCCCCAGGTTGCCTTTCCTGAGCTTCGATCTTCCGGCTCTCGTTTAGTAGTTGTTGGAAACTACGCTGCATTAGGCCTACAAATTGGGTATGGGGTGTAGAGAGATGGTGTGTTCCACTGTAGAGAGATGGTGTGTTCCACTCCAAGGTGTTCCCCAGGTTTCCTCTCCATTGCTTCGATCTTCCGGCTCTCGTTTAGTAGTTGTTGGAAACTACGCTGCATTAGGCCTACAAATTGGGTATGGGGTGTAGAGAGATGGTGTGTTACACTCCAAGGTGTTCCCCAGGTTTCCTCCCCATTGCTTCGATCTTCCGGCTCTCGTTTAGTAGTTGTTGGAAACTACGCTGCATTAGGCCTACAAATTGGGTATGGGGTGTAGAGAGATGGTGTGTTACACTCCAAGGTGTTCCCCAGGTTTCCTCTCCATTGCTTCGATCTTCCGGCTCTCGTGTAGTTGTTGGAAACTACACTGCATTGGGCCTACAAATTGGGTATGGGGTGTAGAGAGATGGTGTGTTCCACTCCAAGGTGTTCTCCAGGTTGCCTTTCCTGAGCTTCGATCTTCCGGCTCTCGTTTAGTAGTTGTTGGAAACTACGCTGCATTAGGCCTACAAATTGGGTATGGGGTGTAGAGAGATGGTGTGTTACACTCCAAGGTGTTCCCCAGGTTTCCTCTCCATTGCTTCGATCTTCCGGCTCTCGTTTAGTAGTTGTTGGAAAATACGCTGCATTAGGCCTACAAATTGGTTATGGGGTGTAGAGAGATGGTGTGTTCCACTGTAGAGAGATGGTGTGTTCCACTCCAAGGTGTTCCCCAGGTTTCCTCGCCAATGCTTCGATCATCATGCTCTCGTTTAGTAGTTGTTGGAAACTACGCTGCATTAGGCCTACAAATTGGGTATGGGGTGTAGAGAGATGGTGTGTTCCACTCCAAGGTGTTCTCCAGGTTGCCTTTCCTGAACTTCTATCTTCAGGCTCTCATTCGATGCCTGTCTGCGGTCACTCCTTCCACTAGGCCTCCACTGACCACACCACTGCTGCCCGTGTACCCCTGGAACCAACATCAGAAAATATAAAAATAAGTATTTTGCTTATAAAAAAGAAAATACTGGAGAGATATCAAATGCAGACATTTTAACATTAAAAACAAACACATACAACAAAAATCTGGTACAGTACTAAAAATGGCCACCAGCTACAATAACTTTCTCCTGCAAGTAGTTAACTGAAAGGTTTTTTCAATTTTAAACACAGATATGGCATCCACCGAGTGTTGTCCTGTCGCGTCTTCTTTATATTATTGCCAAGAAGATGCAAAACAATGAAAATAATAAAATCATTATTTACCAAAAAAATAGAGTAAGTCAAAACCACATTGCAAATAAACATTCATTACAAATAAAGAAGCAGGGCGCGTCCGAGGGTGAGTATATACCTAATAAGAATATAATCACCCTCGGACGCGCCCTGCTTCTTTCCGACAGCCTTCCTTCCTAAGAATCAGCCCTTCCGTGGTGTAGAGAGAGGGTTTGTTACACTCCAAGGTGTTCCCCAGGTTGCCTTTCCTGAGCTTCGATCTTCTGGCTCTCGTTTAGTAGTTGTTGGAAACTACGCTGCATTAGGCCTACAAATTGGGTATGGGGTGTAGAGAGATGGTGTGTTACACTCCAAGGTGTTCCCCAGGTTTCCTCTCCATTGCTTCGATCTTCCGGCTCTCGTTTAGTAGTTGTTGGAAACTACGCTGCATTAGGCCTACAAATTGGGTATGGGGTGTAGAGAGATGGTGTGTTACACTCCAAGGTGTTCCCCAGGTTTCCTCTCCATTGCTTCGATCTTCCGGCTCTCGTTTAGTAGTTGTTGGAAACTACGCTGCATTGGGCCTACAAATTGGGTATGGGGTGTAGAGAGATGGTGTGTTCCACTCCAAGGTGTTCTCCAGGTTGCCTTTCCTGAGCTTCGATCTTCCGGCTCTCGTTTAGTAGTTGTTGGAAACTACGCTGCATTAGGCCTACAAATTGGGTATGGGGTGTAGAGAGATGGTGTGTTACACTCCAAGGTGTTCCCCAGGTTTCCTCGCCAATGCTTCGATCTTCCGGCTCTCGTTTAGTAGTTGTTGGAAACTACGCTGCATTAGGCCTACAAATTGGGTATGGGGTGTAGAGAGATGGTGTGTTCCACTCCAAGGTGTTCCCCAGGTTTCCTCGCCAATGGTTCGATCATCATGCTCTCGTTTAGTAGTTGTTGGAAACTATGCTGCATTAGACCTACAAATTGGGTATGGGGTGTAGAGAGATGGTGTGTTCCACTCCAAGGTGTTCTCCAGGTTGCCTTTCCTGAACTTCTATCTTCAGGCTCTCATTAAATTGTGGTTAAACGGAACAACTGCATTTGGCGTACTAGTTGGTTTGGGGCCTACTATCGGTGTCTGCCGCTCCTTGCTGTTCTCCTGGTTTCCTGTCCTGAAATTCCGTTTTCAGGCGCTCGTTAAGTAGTTGTTAATGTTAGACTGCATTTGGCCTACTAGTTGGGTTGGGGCCTACTATCGGTGTCTGCCACTCCTTGCTGTTCTCCTCCACTGAACAAAGCTGTGCCGCCTGTTTACTACTGTTGCCAATTTTGAACTGCATTTCGACTACTTACTGATTTGGGCCTACTCTCTGTGTCAGCCTCCACTGCAATGCCCCCTGATTAGTCCTGTGTTACCAATTTTGAACTGCATTTAGCCCACTTTATTCTTTGGGCCTATATCTGTGTTTCCTCCTCATCCTGCCCATTGCCCAGCCAGTGATAGATGAGTCTGCTGGTACATTGACCCATAACGCAACATTTCCCGTGCACGCTACACTGCAAGATTGTGACCCTGCTGAAAGTCAGGTCCCCCTTCCCGCATACCATACCACCTTACACGGGGACAAACAGGAAGGTGCAGATGAAAGTGCAGGTTCCTTCATCAGGTGGGGGGAGGAATACTAGTTGGCGACGTCACTGGCACAGGGCCTCTCATGGTACGCAACAGTGTTGCTGCCGGTGGGAGGCGCCCCCGCCGTGCAAACACACCGCTGTACTTTGAGGGGCCCTGTGCCAGTGCCAATGCCAACTAGTGGGCCCCCCCTGCTTGCTCAGGTTCACAGCACTTGCAAAGTTGAAATACTTACCTCTCCCTGCTCCACTGCCGTGACGTGGTCCAGATTTCCTGGGCCCACTAATTACTTGAACCAGCCCTACCCACCACAACTTTAGCCAAATGACCCCCAATTTCAAATGCCTTCCAATTATTATAAGGTAAATTACGCTTGACAAGCTTCATTAAGAAGAATGGATGGTTTTGACATTAAAATGGGCACTCTAGGTGTTTTCCTGGCCCCCACTCACTGCCGACTATGCTGCCCCATTGACTTGCATTGGGTTTCGTGTTTCGGTCGATCCCGACTTTACGTCATAATCGGCCGATTTCACTCGACCCGACTTTTGAGATAGTCGGGTTTCGCGAAACCCGGCTCGACTCTAAAAAGGTCAAGGTCGCTCAACTCTACTGACCATTAATAAAAAAAACTCCACAATACTAATATTATCATAAGTGCCACTTGAGCTCTGTACATAATATGTAGTGTATATTGTCAGTGTACAGGTAATACAGGTATCACAAGTGACATACACAGGAGCTCTGTATATAGTGTTTAGTGTACAGGTAGTACAGTGATCACCGGTGACATTATACACAGGAGCTCTGTATATGGCGTCAGTGTACACGTAATACATTGATCACCAGTGACATTATACACAGGAGCTCTATATATAGTGTCAGTGTACAGGTAGTACAGGAATCACCAGTGATATTATACAGAGGAGCTCTGAATAAAGTGTATAGTGTACAGGTAATACAGTGATCACCAGTGGTATTATACACAGGAGCTCTGTATATAGTGTCAGTGTATAGGTAATACAGAGATCACTAGTGACATTATATACAAGAGCTCTGTATATAGTGTAAGTGTTCAGGTAATACAAGGATCACCACAAGTGACATTATACACAGGAGCTCTGTATATAATGTCAGTGTACAGATAATCCAGTGATCACCAGTGACATTATACACAGGAGCTCTGTATAATATCAGTTTACAGGTAATACAGTAATCACGAGTGACATTATACACATGAGCTGGGTATATTGTCTAAGTGTACAGGTAATACAGTGATAACCAGTGATATTATACACAGGAGCTCTGTACACAGTACGCAGTGTATACTGTTAGTGTACAAGTAACACACTTATTCACCGCTGACAGCTCTAGCTAAATTCCTTTGTCTTCGCTTTTCTTCATCCAGTACAGACCGTCATCAATTCTTCCAGCCAGGACTCATCTGTGCATAAAATAACACACAGCTACATATAGCTGACCACTTCCAGAGCACATTCACCACTTCTACCCCAACTACTACACTACGCAGCTGAATACAAATGTGCATCCACCATTAATAGAGTATATAATTATTTATTATGCAACCATTATACCCACTATTTGAAATATAAATTATAATCCACCACTGCGCCTCCACTAACTAAAAATAGCCACTTTCCCCACCCAATAAATATATAAATTAGCACCTGTACTTTCCCCCATTACTAGTCACACTCTGTCATCCTCAACATCCCCCACTCTGTACCTCCCGATTGATTATATTTACATGTCCACCTCCGCCCCAATTCATTATGTCATGTCGTCTCTCCTATCCCCACCTTCTGTTCATCATCATTTACTCCCTCCCTCTCCCAATTCATCACTTGCTTTCCACCCAATTCCAATTCATCATTTGCTCTGCCCCCTATTCTGAATTTTGCTTTGCCCCCACTGCCAATTCATCATTTGCTCTGCCCCTGTACTCCCAATTAATTATTTGCTCTGCCCCCTACTCCCAATTAATCATTGCTCTGCCCCCCTACTCCCAATTCATCATTTTATCTGCCCCCCCCACTGCCAATTCATCATTTGCTCTGCCCCTAATACCAATTCATCATTTGTTCTGTCCCCCCACCGCCAATTCATCATTTGCTTCGCCCCCACTGCCAATTAATCATTGCTCTGCTCCCTACTCTGAATTCATCATTTGCTCTGCCCCTCCACTGCCAATTCATCATTGCTCAGCCCCCTACTCTGAATTCATCATTGCTCTGCCCCCTACTCTGAATTCATCATTTGCTCTGCCCCCACTTCCAATTCCTCATTTGCTCTGCCCCCCCCACTTCCAATTCATCATTTGCTCAGTCCCCTACTCCCAATTCATCATTGCTCTGCTCCCTACTCTGAATTCATCATTTGCTCTGCCCCCCACTGCCAATTCATCATTGCTCCGCCCCCTACTCTGAATTCATCATTGCTCTGCCCCCTACTCTGAATTCATCATTTGCTCTGCCCCACTTCCAATTCCTCATTTGCTCTGCCCCCCCACTTCCAATTCATCATTTGCTCAGTCCCCTACTGCCAATTCATCATTTGCTCAGTCCCCCACTGCCAATTCATCATTGCTCTGCTCCCTACTCGGAATTCATCATTGCTCTGCCCCCTACTCTGAATTCATCATTTGCTCTGCCCCCCCACTTCCAATTCATCATTTGCTCAGTCCCCTACTCCCAATTCATCATTTACTTTGCCCCTCACTGGCAATTCATCATTTGATCTGCTCCCCCCACTGCCAATTCATCATGTGCTTTGCCCCCCCACTCCCAATTCATCATTTGGTCTCCCCCACTGCCAATTCATCATTTGCTGTGCCACCCCCCACTGCCATTTCATCATTTGCTCTGACCCCTACTCCCAATTCATCATATGCCCTGCTCTCTCACTGCCAATTCATCATTTGCACTACCTCCTTCAGGACCATTTAATTCTATTAAAAAAAAAGTTTTCTATACTTGCGTGTAATGTGATCCCCTGCAGCTCGACTTCTGGACTGGCATCCTGGTGGTCATACATTCCTGCCCGTACGTGCTGATGTCATCGCGTACGCACCGTCAAACTCACCAGCGCATCACAGAGGAGGTGGAGGGAGTAATGGGGTTGCACGGACGAAAGAGCTCCAAGCCTACCTACACCAAGATGTGCGCTGCTAGTGGCGGCGCTCTGGCACATGATACCCTGGGGCCCAATGAGCTGAAGCACAACAGGGAGGGCTCTGCCCCCCCTCTTCGCTTCTGCTCACCAGGCCCCATACAGCAGTAAGGGCAGTAATGCCCTGATGGCGGTCCTGTATATAGCACCAATATATTCTCCAACAGTTTACAGAGATTATCATCAGTTTTCATGTTGGGGTTTAAAATCTAAATTTGCTATCAGAATTACTAAATATGGGGAGAACATTCAGACTTCTTGCAGATGTTGTTTGTATTTTAACCCAAGACTCCAAGCAACAGTGCTAACCACTGAGCCACACTGTAACCAACACACTGCCGACTGCCTGTGAATGCACAGCTTAATATACAGGACGCTCGCTCCACTAGCTGCTACTTGCAGGAGTAAACGTATGTGTTCTGTAGTAGTACATGGTGCATGACCTGCTGGGCCCCCAGGTAATGCTCATTTGCTCAATTGCTCAGTCCACCACAAATCCTGGATGACTATGTTGGCATGGTTTTTTATTCATAGATTTTATAATAATAATTGCTATAACAATTAGCTCTATAGATAATCCTTTGACCTGAGATGAACATGCATAAGCTGCCTTTAACCTTATATGAAACTGCTGAAGAAGCCTTTGACCCTATGTGAACACGCTTAAGAAGGTTTAAAGAGTTTAACTCACCTGTGGAAAAAAAATGAAAAACAGCAGCAAATGTTAGAAATTAGCCAAAAAAACAATACTTGTCTTTTCAATCAGCGCAGAAGCGTCACCTTTGTCTTTCTTTACAAGCTGATGACGTGATTACTGCAACAAATTAGTGTTTTCAGTGGTCATGTGCAGTATTATTATTTATATAGCACCATTGGTTCCATGGTGCTGTACACGAGAAGGGGTTACATACAAGATACAAATATCACTTACAGTAAAGAAACTAGCAATGACAGCCTGATACAGAGGGGAGAGGACCCTGCCCTTGTCCTTGGGGGCTTATATTCTACAGGATGGTGGGGAAGGGGACAGTAGGTTGGGGGGTTGCAGTGGCTCCGGTGGTGTTGAGGTGGGAGTGGGGTCATTGCAGGTTGTAGGCTTTCTTGAAGAGATGGGTTTTCTGGTTCCATCTGAAGGTAACGAATGTGGTGGCTAATCGGACGTGTTGGGGCACAGGATTCCAGAGGAAGGGGAGAAGTACTACTATTATGGCAAATGATCGCTGGGGTCAATTTGTTGCAGCGCTCACACTTTGGCCATTGGTAAAGAAAGACTGCTAGAGCTACTGTACGGGATTGGCATGGATTGAAGAGGTGAGTTTTCTTGCTTTTATATTTTATAACTATTCTATATGTTTTAATTTTTTCCAAATAACCCTCTTAACTTTACATGAGACCACCCAAGCAGCTTATCACCCTAAAGGAGACGGCCCGAAGCAGCTTTTAACTCCATATTTTCCAGCCTAAGCAGCCATTGCTTCAAAGGAACCTGTCAGAAGATATTTAGATCCCAAAGTAATATCGACACAGTAAAGTACCTGTAATGATGATTAATTCCATACCTTTATAAGTCTGTTCTCCAATGCCTCGTAATCCATTGGCAAATTCTTACGTACATGACCTCACAAGGCTTGGGCCTGCACTTAGTCTCTGGCCTATCTCCCTCTTTCTCCTGCCAGTGATTGACAGGTTACTCTTCTCTGTCACCATAATTCCTGGAGGTGTTGAATGTAATGTGCCGATGGCGTTGTGATAGCCGAAATATCCATCTGCTCCAGTGTCGGGAAATAAAAGCACCTGCGTGAGATTTCAGCTGAGGGAGCAGTTCACAGTGAAGAATGACCTGTCATTCACTGGCAAGAGGACAGCGCTAGGTGGTGAAAGAGGAAGAGAGGCCAAGGAAGTAAGTGCAGGTGAAATGGGTTGTTTGGTCCTAATCCACAACACTGCAGACTTATGAATCCTCACATCGTGAGCACTGCACACTGTAAGGATTCGACACCCCGAGAAGCATGCGCGTGACTCTTAAGTATAGGTCACATTTTGACTTGACAGTTTCCGGCCTCCATCAATCCACTTGTATTGAGTGAGGCTGAGGCCATCTAGTCAGAATGTGGCCAGGAGGATGCATATGTCATACTTGGGGACCGCCTTGTCCCGGCACTGGAGAATCCTCGCAGTGTGCAATATGACGATTCACAAGTCTGCAGACGCATAGAGTGACTGCAGACTTGTAGTTTCACTGGACAACCCCTTTAAGCTCCTGCACTTGCCAGCTCATTTGTGTAAGGATTTGCCCATGGATATGAGACTATAGGGACACAAACTTATAATATAAAGGTATGGAAGTAATCATCATTACAAGTATTTTAGTGTGATTATGTAACATTGGGGTGTAAAATCCTGCTGAAAGGTTCCCTTTCAGCCACAGATGTACAGTAAGAGGACATGCGATCACAGAAAGTGTTAACATATAGAATTTGGCATAAAACTCTGTTCTTTAGCTTAATTGTATATTATTTTCCATGAATCTTGTGGGAGATGCTCAGCGAGAACTCAATTTTACAGATAAATGGAAGAACTTTCCTCAGTTTTTGAAGACAACAGGATATGTATGTGTAATGTACTTTTCAAGTTCCTTATTAATTACACTTCACAGAGAATAAGGGTTGCCATGACGACGGCTCTACTTTTAGAATGTTATGAGGAAGTGCATCTACATTTTGCAGTAATACATATGATGATGATCTGCTTGTAGCGATGCGAGCCTGTTATGCTATTTTTGATCGTTTGTTACAGCGAGGACGAGTTCAACTGCAAATGTTTTATTTCATCAGGATGATTTATCATTAAAAATCCTCAACCAGATCCTGCCTTCATTTGTATGAGAGGAAATGATGGTTTACAGAGGGCATTTGTTTCAAGGATGCCGTGTCAGTGCGATAGATTAAAACATCAGGCACGGAGAACAACCTCATTTAATATGGGGGATGCTCTACTATGATGTATGTGCTACAGGCCTGCATATGTCAGCATTTATATGTCACTTCTGTGGCATGTGTTCTGTACCTGTCCTCACAATGGAGACAAATGTGCATCTTAGGCTAGGTTCACATTGCGTTAATAGCAGCCTGTTCAACACATATGTGAACGGGCTGCTATTAACACAAGTGCCGGTATTGGCACCGCGCTAGCGCAGATTGAGCATCTGCTAGCTCTATCTGCGCTAGCAGTGACGGACCCGGAAACGCTGCAGCCAGCGTTCCAGGGTCCGTCACTCAATGACGGCACATCCCTAGCGTACGCCCATTGTGGGAGTGCGCTAGTGATGCGTCCGACATTGGAGTTAATGGTGGCGTTACCGGACTATGTTACCACCGCGTTATGCCGTGGTGTAACGTAGTCCATCTAACGGACGCCATTAACGCAATGTGAACCTTTACAGGGCTCCTGTTGGCAAATGGTTTTGCCTATTTTCAGTTGGCTTCTACTAGAGGATTTTGCAGGTGAACAAAATTTATGGCAGCATCCAACTTTCAGACTACCCCCTGTGGGGACATAGATACAGCGGAATACTGTGATGTGGCAGAGAGCCATCAGCTCCCTGCTCCACCACTTAGTCTGAAAAGCCAGAGGCAGCAATAAGCCTGCAGCATAGCAGAGAGGACTGCAGGCCACAGACTACTGGGGTATCAATGAGGAGAACACCGCCACTTGTCGTGGGTGCAGGGTGGCGTGAGTTAGTTTTGTTTTCATTGGAACAAAGGAGGCGTGGGAGGTGAGAGGTCACTGTTATTACTGAGCAAGTGCATTATTAAAAAGAACCTATCATGTATGCAAATGCTATTTATTTGCAGACATAGGGTTAATCTGCAGGTAAATAGTGTAAAAATCATGCCTGCCAGCCTCACTGGGAGTATGGCTACAGGGAGAAAATGAACTAGGGACGCACGGGGTGGTTACAATCCCTGCTCACTATGCTGTGCCAGTCATTTACAGTACATACACCTTGCCACCTGCTTGTTTTCCATCTGTCTAGAATCTTCTCTGGCTCCATGAAGCCAGAGCTACCAAAGAAGGGGTCGAGTTAGAGGGAAAACAAGCAGGTGGGAAGGTGCATCCAATGACTGGCCAAACCATGATGCACCAAGTGCCAGTACGAGGTTTGAACAGTCATTCTGTGCTGACTGAGTACCTGTACCAGTGACTGTGAGGGCTGTGGATGTGTTGCCACCATACTAGCAGCACAGATAAATAAATAACAGAATAAAATTAGCAGAGGGTTGTATTCTCAGAGCAAGAGTTTGAATTCAACCAGGGCATGGCATTCGTATGCAATTTCCAAGTTTCAGTATGGTTTTCTTGCCTCCTCTACAAGCTAAATGTATGATTCTTATAAAGTAGCTTTATAGTGTGTGTTTAGTCAAGATAGGGAAATTAGATTGTGACCCTTACCAGGGCTCGAGACTGATGTGAACGCTTTCTCCCTACACATCCATCCATCCATGGAATGCAATTTCCAGAATCATGGCTTTCATTTACTATAATGCTCTGTATCCTGTATATGGTAAGCACCTACAGCCAGGGTCCTCTCTCCTCTTGATTCATTGTCAGTTGTTTGTATGTTTACCCCCTTCTGCATGTGTAGTGATATGGATTACTATAACAACTATATAAAGATTAGTATAAAACATTTAGAGTTCATTCAAAATCCATAAAACATCATCACTGTAACACAACAAAATATGTAGTTTGTTCTTTAAATAAGCGCGGTATCCTACAAAACTAAAGGCTCAAAAGCATTTGTTCTTCATGTATTGATTTGGAATCTCTGCGCACTGGTCCCTTGTGACTCTACAGGAACCTTGACTTTCTAAGTAATAAATGTAGGTGGCTCACCTGTCACACAACTCTCTATAAGTGGCCAAGCGCACTGGTCAGGTACATCACCCCCTCAGACAAGTAAAATAGAATTCAACTGGCTTCCAAGACTGCTTGGAAGGAATCAATGATATCACATATTACTCCTATATACACACCTCAATATTGAAATTGTAATACCAAGAAGGAATCATGGAAATCGCAGGATGGATAGACTTATTACTGATAAGGAAATGATGACATTTTAAAACAACATTTTCAAAACATCTCACTCTGTTCAGTATCACGCATGAGTGCAGAAATCCCCAAATTTATATGTCTTGCCATGCTATGAATATAGGTTATTAATTGTCTCAGGAATGATCTGCCGCAATGAATGCACTTAGCCAAATCATCAATAGCCACTGCTGGCAGCTCTCATTGCAACTGTCAACCAATGACATCAAAGATGTGCTAAATGGGAAACAAGTCTGGAGACACTGCAGGCCATGATAGTATCATTAGGCCATGCTGGCTACTCACAGTATCATGAGCAACATGCGACCTGGTGTTGTTAAAAAACGGCTCCTTTGACACTTTTGCAGAAATGACCATACCACTAGTTTCCCAATCAAATCAATGTAATGCCAAGCTGTTAGTGTACCTGTAATGAAGACTAAAGGGTCCCTCAATAGTACATTATGCCACCCCACACCATAATCCCTGTATTAGAACTGTTATGATGTTCCTTCATGATATTGCCAACTTTGTCTCCAGATAAGTAACAGAGAATGAAATCCATCAATGGAGGCTGGAATGGAGTAATGGGGATCTATCCTCTTCAGCTATGAGTAACGCATTTGTCTTGGATGCAATTATAGCCATAGATTTGTCTAGAAACCACGTGGGCAATGCAATGATGATCCCGTGATTTCTATAACGCCACAACTTTTCCATCTTGGTGTTCAATTTTGATCTTGAGGAGTGTATTTATAGTAGTGCTATTTAAAATGTCACAAATACAGTCAAATTAAATGTCAGCCGTCATGTAAAAATACCTAATTACATACAAATATCTTAATACAAAACATATCGAAATGCTGCATAAACTATTTAGATGAATTGTAGGGTACTTTTGGATATGCTTTTTATTTTGTCAATATTAGATGATTATGTATTTGTTCTGTTCAGTTGTAGTTATTTTAATTTTTTAAACCATTTTTGGGATCAAAGAAATGGAAATACAAATTTCCAGTACAGGAACAGAATCCATTCATTTGAATGGGAATGGAAGTGTTATAAAATATCTTCCATTTCCTTGAAAGGGATATCCGGGACTTTAATAAAAAAAAAAAAGGTGCCTAAGCAATAACAGTTGCTAACAGAGGCATCTACTTGCCTGTTGTACCCGGCGCAGATAATTGTCCGCTCCTGCTGGAGATTTACCTGCTGCTTGTCAGCAGAGCAGTGGTTTCTCTTCCTGTTGACCGGGTGGAACTACTGGCGTCATGCTGATTGACAGCTGGCTTGCCCCATTTAGACAGCAGAGAGTGAGCTATCAATCAGCATGACACCAGTAGTCCCACCTTGGAAAAAGGAAGAGAAATTGCCGCCCTGTTAATGTGACATCAGCGGAAGTTTGTGACCACTCTGTGCCGGTGGAGAATGGCGCTGGGCACCACAGCCGATAGGTAGCAACGACCTGCCTGTAATTGCTTAGGCACATTTTTTTTTTAAATAATCAGGAAAAAATCTGGCACTCAAAAAAATTTTTTATTATTTGAATATTTTTATTATCATTAAATCCCAGTTTATTTCAAAGTAACGTTTCGGTTATTATTAACCTTCATCAGACAAATAATTATATAATTATTAGAAACACTGTGGTTAAAGTGTGCCCAATACTCAAACAGCGGGCTCCAAGGAATTACACTACGATTTCCGTAAACAAATACCCGAGCTGTGACCAGAGATAAACCCACATTCACGATTCTAGACTCCAAAATGGGAGTACGCTAAGACGTCCTGTGGTAGGTAATACAGCCGACCGCATGCAGATGCATGATATTGCCTTTAATTTTTGTCTGCAATCTGTTTCTTAACTAGAAGAAAAATTGTGGTCTGCGTAACTTTTTTTTAAAATTAAACACTATACGACATTATCAATGAATTCAGATGTAGGAAATTTCTAAGCAGACTAAACATGAATGTAATATTGTAGTGATGTTTGTATTGATCTCAAAGATCCGATGTAACCATTGTGAATGTACACATGATTGAACCTTTAGGCTATATATCATTTTTTCGTAGAGTTGGTACAATACAAGAAGACTGCAGCATTTAGTAGTTACAACTACCTCTGCCAGTGCATTAAAGAATATATATGCATATTAACCTTGGTACTAAGCTCCTGGCAGCAATCCTATCAACCTTAGACTGACGTAAAAAAAATCCATATAATAAATATTACAGCATAAATAATGACTAGTGCTGATTCCATCACATTGAATATTAAATAGAACAAGTGTAGAAGAAGCTCGTCTATCTGGTCACCATAACCTGTCACTTGAAATAGCTTTATGTGGCGGTAATGGCCATTGTAGGGATTTCCTGTGCGGTACATAAATCTCAGGAGGGTTTAGTCGTTTTGCTAGTAGTATAGCATAGAACATTGTAATGGATGACAAGTCTGTGTGAAATCTGGAGCACGTTATTCGGTAGTTTTTGTAATAAATTATCTTGATAGATACTTGGCAGTAATAAGAAGAGATTACATTGACTGCAACTATTTTTAGTGGTGTCATTGTTATCATCGGTTTCTATAAACATAATCTAGTGTCAGGAAAATGACACCAGGACCTTTCTTTGCACCTCTTTAGTGGTTTAAGTCCAAATTGTTATTAAAAGACAATATCTGGCAACAGACCTTTGGAAACTATGCAGTCGGACCACCCAGTATATCAGGTTATCATCAGTGGCATGTCTAAATGAAATCCAAATGAATGGTTACAAGTATTCTTTACATCCTACAGTCATGCCATAGTAAGTTCGATTGAAAAAATGACGGACAGTTTGTCCATCAAGTTCAACCAAAGGATTGGAGAAGGTAGAAAAGCCCTGGAAGGGTGTGGCGCGTGGTTAAACTTTTAAACCTCCCCTTAGGCCACGTTCACACGCTCAGTATTTGGTCAGTATTTTACATCAGTATTTGTAAGACAAAACCAGGAGAGGAAAAATCAGAGGAAAAGTATAATAGAAACACATAGTCATTTCATCTCCCGAGATCTTGGTGCCAAGATCTCCATCTGCGCATGCGCTGACCCCGGCCGTCAGCTATTTTCCTGGAGTCCAGTCCACAGCATAGGAAACCATGTCACTGCGGGGGCTCTGGGCTTTCACAAGATGTCGGCAGAGCCCCCGCAGCAGCGGACACCCGCAGCAACTGACACCTCCTAACACCCCCTTATCCCAGCCTGTGACCTGCAGCAACGCTCCACTCTTGACTCCTCCAGCGGCAACTCTGGGACCTTGCTTCACCGCAGCCACCACCCCCAGTAAGCAATAGGATGCATGGATTGTAAGCACCACCATTTTATTAAGAACAGCTTTTTTTCCTATTTTTCTCTTCAAAATTTGGGATGCATCTTATAATTAGCAAAATACGGTATATACCAGGATGGAGGGCATATATACATACCAGTATGGAGGGTATATATATATATATATATATATATATATATAGACACACACCAGGATGTGAGACACATACCAGGAAGGAGGGTATATATATATATATATATATATATAGACACACACCAGGATGTGAGACACATACCAGGATGGAGGGCATATATACCATACCAGGGTGGAGGGTATATATATATATATATATATATATATATATATAGACACACACCAGGATGTGAGACACATACCAGGATGGAGGGCATATATACCATACCAGGATGGAGGGTATATATATATATATACATACAAAGAGTTTGTATGTTCTCTCCGTGTTTGCGTGGGTTTCCTCCGGGCACTCCGGTTTCCTCCCACATTCCAAAGACATACTGATAGGGATTCTAGATTGTGAGCCCCATCGGGGACAGTGATGATAATGTGTGCAAACTGTAAAGCGCTGCGGAATATGTTAGCGCTATATAAAAATAAAGATTATTATTAAGATTATTATATATATATATATAGACACACACCAGGATGTGAGACACATACCAGGAAGGAGGGCATATATATATCAGGATGAGGGACACATATACCACAATGGAGGGCATATATATATATATATATATACCAGGATGAGGGACATATATACCAGGATGTAGAACATATATCTATGTACCAGGATGAGGGACATATATACCAGGATGGAGAGCATATATCTATGGACCAGGATGAGGGACATATATACCAGGATGGGGGGCATATATATATATACCAGGATGGCAAACATATACAGTGGGGCAAAAAAGTATTTAGTCAGTCAGCAATAGTGCAAGTTCCACCACTTAAAAAGATGAGAGGCGTCTGTAATTTACATCATAGGTAGACCTCAACTATGGGAGACAAACTGAGAAAAAAAAATCCAGAAAATCACATTGTCTGTTTTTTTAACAATTTATTTGCATATTATGGTGGAAAATAAGTATTTGGTCAGAAACAAACAATCAAGATTTCTGGCTCTCACAGACCTGTAACTTCTTCTTTAAGAGTCTCCTCTTTCCTCCACTCATTACCTGTAGTAATGGCACCTGTTTAAACTTGTTATCAGTATAAAAAGACACCTGTGCACACCCTCAAACAGTCTGACTCCAAACTCCACTATGGTGAAGACCAAAGAGCTGTCAAAGGACACCAGAAACAAAATTGTAGCCCTGCACCAGGCTGGGAAGACTGAATCTGCAATAGCCAACCAGCTTGGAGTGAAGAAATCAACAGTGGGAGCAATAATTAGAAAATGGAAGACATACAAGACCACTGATAATCTCCCTCGATCTGGGGCTCCACGCAAAATCCCACCCCGTGGGATCAGAATGATCACAAGAACGGTGAGCAAAAATCCCAGAACCACACGGGGGGACCTAGTAAATGAACTGCAGAGAGCTGGGACCAATGTAACAAGGCCTACCATAAGTAACACACTACGCCACCATGGACTCAGATGCTGCAGTGCCAGACGTGTCCCACTGCTTAAGCCAGTACATGTCCGGGCCCGTCTGAAGTTTGCTAGAGAGCATTTGGATGATCCAGAGGAGTTTTGGGAGAATGTCCTATGGTCTGATGAAACCAAACTGGAACTGTTTGGTAGAAACACAACTTGTCGTGTTTGGAGGAAAAAGAATACTGAGTTGCATCCATCAAACACCATACCTACTGTAAAGCATGGTGGTGGAAACATCATGCTTTGGTGCTGTTTCTCTGCAAAGGGGCAAGGACGACTGATCCGGGTACATGAAAGAATGAATGGGGCCATGTATCGTGAGATTTTGAGTGCAAACCTCCTTCCATCAGCAAGGGCATTGAAGATGAAACGTGGCTGGGTCTTTCAACATGACAATGATCCAAAGCACACCGCCAGGGCAACGAAGGAGTGGCTTCGTAAGAAGCATTTCAAGGTCCTGGAGTGGCCTAGCCAGTCTCCAGATCTCAACCCTATAGAAAACCTTTGGAGGGAGTTGAAAGTCCGTGTTGCCAAGCGAAAAGCCAAAAACATCACTGCTCTAGAGGAGATCTGCATGGAGGAATGGGCCAACATACCAACAACAGTGTGTGGCAACCTTGTGAAGACTTACAGAAAACGTTTGACCTCTGTCATTGCCAACAAAGGATATATTACAAAGTATTGAGATGAAATTTTGTTTCTGACCAAATACTTATTTTCCACCATAATATGCAAATAAAATGTTAAAAAAACAGACAATGTGATTTTCTGGATTTTTTTTTCTCAGTTTGTCTCCCATAGTTGAGGTCTACCTATGATGTAAATTACAGACGCCTCTCATCTTTTTAAGTGGTGGAACTTGCACTATCGCTGACTGACTAAATACTTTTTTGCCCCACTGTATATAGATATACAGTTGTGCTCAAAAGTTTACATACCCTGGCAGCATTTTTGCTTTCTTGGCCTTCTTTCCGAGAATATGAATGATAACACCACAACTTTTTCTCCACTCATGGTTAGTGGTTAGGTGAAGCCATTTATTGTGAAACTACTGTGTTTTCTCTTTTTAAATCCTAATGACAACCCAAAACATCCAAATGACCCTGATCAAACATTCACATACCCTGGTGATTTCGGCCTGATAACATGCACAGAAGTTGACACAAATGGGTTTGAATGGCTACTAAAGGTAACATCCTCACCTGTGACCTGTTTGCTTGTAATCAGAGTGTGTGCATAAAAGCTGAGTGAGTTTCTGGGATCCAGACAGACTCTTGCATCTTTCATCCAGCCACTGACGTTTCTGGATTGTGAGTCATGGGGAAAGCAAAAGAATTGTCAACGGATCTACAGGAAAAGGTAGTTGAACTATATAAAACAGGAAAGGGAAAGCAGCGTTCAAAGTGTGATATATGCCAGGATGAAGGACATATATATCAGGATGGAGGGCATATATACCAGGGTGTAGGACGTATATGTATATACTGTGTAAAGCACAGGATATGTTGTTTTCTTTTTAAACTGGAAAATCCTTTGAAATATGTGCAAACTTTTTTTTTCTAATGCTGAAATATGAGTGAGGTTGCACTACGGAAGGGATTCTGATGACACTTCTGATTTGTATTAGGTGCTGTGTTGTCAGAGTAACTTCTGTCATCGAAATCCCCCAAAACAGTAATGTAGGTATCCTACTCAGCGGGGACTGGGGCAGGT
Source organism: Ranitomeya imitator (assembly GCF_032444005.1). Taxonomy (NCBI): domain Eukaryota; kingdom Metazoa; phylum Chordata; class Amphibia; order Anura; family Dendrobatidae; genus Ranitomeya; species Ranitomeya imitator. The sequence goes on along the minus strand of NC_091287.1, from coordinate 457,650,388 downwards.
ATGTGGCTATCTGTGGAAACATCATATGCCAACCCCTGAATTCACCCTAGGTCTCCATGACAACACCTCAGCATGTCTCAGTATTGCTGCCTCAGGCTTGGGGCCTGTAAACAATTATATCTCCGCATAGAATTAGACTATTAAAAAAAAATCTTCCCAGTAAAGGATCTCTTATTAAATGTATTGTAGTCCATCTTCATTAATTTACTGTTTTGACTGAAAATGTATCAAATATCTCCATAGACGTGAAGCACCGGTGTAGTACATCGCTGCTGCGTGTGCTGTAGTGCTTAATGCAATCATTCCTGTAAGAACACCATTAGTGTAGCTCAGCTGAGTGCCTTGCAGTTATCTGCCTAATTCCAGCTCTCCCAAGACATTTCTGCTCCACAATACAGGCACTATGTGTATTCATAAAATCCGGCCGCTGTAGGCTGCACTATCTGCACTGCACTACTACAAGCAAACTTTGCTTTTATACCCTGGCCTACTTAGTCTGACAGTACAATAATGAGGCAGTGGCGCAGACATGTCCGCTGCGGAGCTAAGGAAGCTGTGGAGAAGCCGAGTGTTTTACTTGACAGAAAATGCACCGCGTGGTTCAGTATTGGCAGTGCGCAGAGATTACCCAGCTTGTGTCATTGATTTTATGAATACAGCTAAGTACTGCACCGCATGAATACAGCTAAGCACAAGCATATCGCACAATGCAATGGTCCTGGCGGCCACACAATGCTCTGCATAATTCGCCTGCTTGTAATGGAGTAATGGAGTCATCATCACACGGTTCTTTCTTAGGCCGCCGTCACACATGCGAGTTTTACGGATGTAAGAGCGCAGAATCTACGTCCGTAAAACTCGCAAAAAATACGGCACAATTATTCTCTATGCCCCTGCTCCTATTTGCCGTATTTTACTGATCAGTATTATACGGCTTTCTACGGCCGTACAAAATCGCAGCATGCTGCGTTTGTCACCGTACTGCGCAAGAAATACGCCAATGAAAGTCTATGGAAGCGTGAAAAATACGGATTACACACGGACAAGCAGTGTGACTTGCGAGAAATACGCAGCGCTGTTAGAGAGAAAAGCCGGTAATTCAGTGCGGTGTACAGTAAAATCACACTGACAGCTTACAGTAGAATAGGTAGAATAAATGTGTACACATAGAATAGGTATATATATATATATATATGTCAGTGAGACACATATATGTATATATATTAATATTTATTCCAGCGCTAGACAGCTTGAAAGCCGGTAATTCAATTACCGGCTTTTTCCTTCTCCTTCCTAAAACCCGACATGATTTGAGACATGGTTTACATACAGTAAACCATGTCTTCTCTCCATTTTTTTTGCAGATTCCACACTACTAATGTCAGTAGTGTGTATCTGCAAAATTTGGCCGTTCTAGCTCTTAAAATAAAGGGTTAAATGGCGGAAAAAATTGGCGTGGGCTCCCGCGCAATTTTCTCCGCCAGAGTAGTAAAGCCAGTGACTGAGGGCAGATATTAATAGCCTGGAGAGGGTCCACGGTTATTGGCCCCCCCCTGGCTAAAAATATCTGCCCCCAGCCACCCCAGAAAAGGCACATCTGGAAGATGCGCCTATTCTGGCACTTGGCCACTCTCTTCCCATTCCCGTGTAGCGGTGGGATATGGGGTAATGAAGGGTTAATGCCACCTTGCTATTGTAAGGTGACATTAAGCCTAATTAATAATGGAGAGGCGTCAATTATGACACCTATCCATTATTAATCCAATTGTAGTGAAGGGTTAAATAAAACACAAACACATTATTTAAAATTATTTTAATGAAATAAAAACAATGGTTGTTGCAGTATTTTATTCAACGCCCAATCCAGTCACTGAAGACCCTCGTTCTGTGAGTAAAAAAACATAATAAACCAACAATATACTTACCCTCCGCAGATCTGTAACGTCCAACGATGTAAATCCTTCTGAAGGGGTTAAAACATTTTGCAGCAAGGAGCTGTGCTAATGCAGGCTGCTCCTCGCTGCAAAACCCCAGGGAATGAGGCTAAAAATAGATCAATGATCTATATTTAGCTTAATTGGCGGTGAGGCGCCCTCTGCTGGCTGTTCATAGATCGTGGGAAATTACCTAGAAAGCCTGGGAGCTTTCTAGGTAATTTCCCACGATCTATGAACAGCCAGCAGAGGGCGCCTCACCGCAAATGAAGCTAAATATAGATCATTGATCTATAATATAGCCTCATTCCCTGGGGTTTTGCAGCGAGGAGCAGCCTGCATTAGCACAGCTCCTTGCTGCAAAATGTTTTAACCCCTTCAGAAGGATTTACATCGTTGGACGTTACAGATCTGCGGAGGGTAAGTATATTGTTGGTTTATTATGTTTTTTTACTCACAGAACGAGGGTCTTCAGTGACTGGATTGGACGTTGAATAAAATACTGCAACAACCATTGTTTTTATTTCATTAAAATAATTTTAAAAAATGTGTTTGTGTTTTATTTAACCCTTTACTAGTATTGGATTAATAATGGATAGGTGTCATAATTGACGCCTCTCCATTATTAATTAGGCTTAATGTCACCTTACAATAGCAAGGTGGCATTAACCCTTCATTACCCCATATCCCACCGCTACACGGGAATGGGAAGAGAGTGGCCAAGTGCCAGAATAGGCGCATCTTCCAGATGTGCCTTTTCTGGGGTGGCTGGGGGCAGATTTTTTTAGCCAGGGGGGGGCCAATAACCATGGACCCTCTCCAGGCTATTAATATCTGCCCTCAGTCACTGGCTTTACTACTCTGGCGGAGAAAATTGCGCGGGAGCCCACGCCAATTTTTTCCGCCATTTAACCCTTTATTTTAAGAGCTAGAACGGCCAAATTTTGCAGATACACACTACTGACATTAGTAGTGTGGAATCTGCAAAAAAAATGGAGAGAAGACATGGTTTACTGTATGTAAACCATGTCTCAAATCATGTCGGGTTTTAGGAAGGAGAAGGAAAAAGCCGGTAATTGAATTACCGGCTTTCAAGCTGTCTAGCGCTGGAATAAATATTAATATATATACATATATGTGTCTCACTGACATATATATATATATACCTATTCTATGTGTACACATTTATTCTACCTATTCTACTGTAAGCTGTCAGTGTGATTTTACTGTACACCGCACTGAATTACCGGCTTTTCTCTCTAATATATGTGTCTACTGACATATATATATATATATATATATATATATATATATATATATATAGACAGTATATATATATTTTCTTTTCTTTTTGGGACACATGGATCACTTCTATAGCGGTATGTTGGTTTTGCTAGCCTGCGAGAAAACCACGCAGTACGGATGCCATACGGATTACATACGGAGGATGCCATGCGCAAAAAACGCTGACACACCCTGCCTACGGAGGAGCTACGGACCACTTTTTTCGGGACTTTTCAGCGTATTACGGCCGTAATATACGGACCGTATTGTTTTACGCTGTGTGTGACGCCGGCCTTAGAGTAAGCACATTTTCAACACTCATAATAACACAAGGCAGTGAGAGAGTTATTTTCTGTAGTACCAGGAATCTTGAAATGGCCGTTCTAGCACCTTTATCACTGCTGCGTTACTGTAATAGTCGTTTATTTTTCTTCTATTTGCGTAAATTCTGAAGCTCATCTTTTATTTCCCATTTGTTTTAATCTCTAGATTATCGCAGAAAAAAAATTCTGTCTAATTTCACTGTTGTTAATGTTAAGTTGTTTTCTTGTGTGCAAAAGTTAAGAAATAAATACATTTTTTTTTGTCAAAAAGTCTAAGGCTAAGTTCACACCGGACCTTTTTGCTGCGTTGGGTTAATTAATTTTTTATGCTAATTTTAAGCTGCCTTTTACAGCACCAGCAAAGCCTATGAGATTCCAGAAATCTCATAAACACACAATGATTTTTTGTCATCAGTATTTTGTGCTTTGCATGGTTTTTTGGACATACAGCATGTGATTTCTTTCAGCGTTTTTTTCGGCGTCTTTCACCCACTGACTTGTTTGGGTGGTGAAAAAAACGCAGAAAAGACACAGGTATCAGGTTTTACTGCATTTTTTGTGTGCCAAAACCTGATTCTATGAAATAGGACATTTTTTTTCAACACTAAACTTTTTCAGCATGCACAAGAGATAAATCTAGCATGCCAACACCGCCGCAAAAAAATGCATCAAAAACAATGCTTTCTTCCTTCATTCAGCTTCTTTCCTGACAAGAGATCAGGTTTTGCTGCAGAAAAAAAAGCTGAAAAAATACCTAGTGTGAATGTACCCTAAATCACTGAATTCAACATTTTCATTCTGTTCATTGCCATAAAATCCAGCTCCTCGCCATGCCGTTTGCCTTCACTAACATCTGTGACAGAATTTTCTACCATCAAAACTGTAAGTGGTATTTTTGAAAAGTGGAAGTAACCACAGTAACTCAGCCATGCAAACAGGGTCGCCAAACGCTGAGACGCATCTACTATATAATTGTCTAAGGGTCACTTCCGTCTTTCTGTCTGTCCTTCTGTCTGTCACGGATATTCATTGGTCGCGGCCTCTTTCTGTCATGTAAATCCAAGTCGCTGACTGGTCGCGGCAAAACAGCCACGACCAATCAGCGACGGGCACAGTCCAGCGGCAACATGGCCGCTCCTTCCTCTGCGCAGTCAGTGCCCCCTCCATACTTCCCTCCAGTCAGCGCTCACTCAGGGTTAATGGTTAACCGACCATGTTATGCCGCGGTGTAACGCACTCGGTTAACGTCCGTTGGCCCCTTGGATCAACAACAGGCCTTTCCCGCTCGCGATGCTCTGGTAACCGGTCCATGCTGCGATCTCGCGAGATGATGACGTAGCGGTCTCGCGAGACCGCTACTTCATCATCTCGCGAGACCGCAATCCACTCTTGAGACCAGAGCATGCGAGGAGCTTCGCTTGGATCCGGGGGCTCTGGAAGGTGAGTATATAGCTATTTTTAATTTTAATTCTTTTTTTAACAGGGATATGATGCCCACATTGCTATATACTACATGGGCAGTGCAATATACTACATGGGCTGGGCTATATACTATGTGGGCTGTGCAATATACTACGTGACTGGGCAATATACTACGTGGGCTGTGCAATATACTACATGGGCTGGGCTATATACTACGTGGGCTGTGCAATATACTACGTGACTGGGCAATATACTACGTGGGCTGGGCAATATACTACGTGACTGGGCAATATACTACATTGCTGGGCAACGTGGCTGGGCAATATACTACGTGACTGGGCAATATACTATGTGGCTGGGCAATATACTACGTGGCTGGGCAATATACTACATTACTGGGCAATATACTACGTGGCAGGGCAATATACTACGTGGCTGGACAGTATACTACGTGACTGGGCAATATACTACGTAACTGGGCAATATACTATGTGGCTGGGCAATATACCACGTGGCTGGGCAATATACTACGTGGCTGTGCTATATACTACGTGGACATGCATATTCTAGAATACCCGATGCGTTAGAATCGGGCCACCATCTAGTAGTGCATAAATGTCGCCAATACTCTGTTGAATCAATAACTGCAGGGCTCCTTACCTTATCTGCTGTTGGCGCAAGCACAAAAACTGTGCTGAAAGCTTCATGAAATGATTTTCCAAGCCCTGAACAGCTTCATGCAAGTCTTACATCACCAAGCACAATACTAAGTGCTGGAATGAGTGATGTAAGCTGGACTCATTAGTAGTGCGAGAGAGTGAGGTCACAGTAAGATGACAGTCGAGGAAAAAAAAAGTACATGCATACAAACAGGGATCACCCAGACATATTAAATAAAGATACAAATTTTTATTCCAAGACCAATAAATACACGCACACATAAAACACATAACAACATTTAAAAGTCCACTTGGGATAATTTACACACAAAACAATGATCCATAAAGAGGAGTTAAATACTCTCAAATACCCATAGACCAAATCTTAATAAAGTTAAATTACAAAATCAATACAAATGAGGACTATCTACTGAGCTGATGCTACCAGCCCAACAGGGCCTGTGAAAAAATCAGTATAACATACAGTGGGGCAAAAAAGTATTTAGTCAGTCAGCAATAGTGCAAGTTCCACCACTTAAAAAGATGAGAGGCGTCTGTAATTTACATCATAGGTAGACCTCAACTATGGGAGACAAACTGAGAAAAAAAAATCCAGAAAATCACATTTTCTGTTTTTTTAACAATTTATTTGCATATTATGGTGAAAAATAAGTATTTGGTCAGAAACAAACTATCAAGATTTCTGGCTCTCACAGACCTGTAACTTCTTCTGTAAGAGTCTCCTCTTTCCTCCACTCATTACCTGTAGTAATGGCACCTGTTTAAAGTTGTTATCAGTATAAAAAGACACCTGTGCACACCCTCAAACAGTCTGACTCCAAACTCCACTATGGTGAAGACCAAAGAGCTGTCAAAGGACACCAGAAACAAAATTGTAGCCCTGCACCAGGCTGGGAAGACTGAATCTGCAATAGCCAACCAGCTTGGAGTGAAGAAATCAACAGTGGGAGCAATAATTAGAAAATGGAAGACATACAAGACCACTGATAATCTCCCTCGATCTGGGGCTCCACGCTAAATCCCACCCCGTGGGGTCAGAATGATCACAAGAACGGTTAGCAAAAATCCCAGAACCACGCGGAGGGACCTAGTGAATGAATTGCAGAGAGCTGGGACCAATGTAACAAGGCCTACCATAAGTAACACACTACGCCACCTTGGACTCAGATCCTGCAGTGCCAGACGTGTCCCACTGCTTAAGCCAGTACATGTCCGGGCCCGTCTGAAGTTTGCTAGAGAGCATTTGGATGATCCAGAGGAGTTTTGGGAGAATGTCCTATGGTCTGATGAAACCAAACTGGAACTGTTTGGTAGAAACACAACTTGTCGTGTTTGGAGGAAAAAGAATACTGAGTTGCATCCATCAAACACCATACCTACTGTAAAGCATGGTGGTGGAAACATCATGCTTTGGGGCTGTTTCTCTGCAAAGGGGCCAGGACGACTGATCCGGGTACATGAAAGAATGAATGGGGCCATGTATCGTGAGATTTTGAGTGCAAACCTCCTTCGATCAGCAAGGGCATTGAAGATGAAATGTGGCTGGGTCTTTCAACATGACAATGATCCAAAGCACACCGCCAGGGCAACGAAGGAGTGGCTTCGTAAGAAGCATTTCAATGTCCTGGAGTGGCCTAGCCAGTCTCCAGATCTCAACCCTATAGAAAACCTTTGAAGGGAGTTGAAAGTCCGTGTTACCAAGCGAAAAGCCAAAAACATCACTGCTCTAGAGGAGATCTGCATGGAGGAATGGGCCAACATACCAACAACAGTGTGTGGCAACCTTGTGAAGACTTACAGAAAACGTTTGACCTCTGTCATTGCCAACAAAGGATATATTACAAAGTATTGAGATGAAATTTTGTTTCTGACCAAATACTTATTTTCCACCATAATATGCAAATAAATTGTTAAAAAAACAGACAATGTGATTTTCTGGATTTTTTTTTCTCAGTTTGTCGCCCATAGTTGAGGTCTACCTATGATGTAAATTACAGACGCCTCTCATCTTTTTAAGTGGTGGAACTTGCACTATTGCTGACTGACTAAATACTTTTTTGCCCCACTGTACATAGGACACCCCTATGCGTGCAAGGTTGCAATAAACCTATATGCAAAGCTTGTATTCGTTCTATGAAATAAGGGCTGTGTGGAGTAAAGTCCTAGTGCACTGTGTTCCCAGTTAAAAATAATGGAACCGAGAACACTGCACATTTATGGTTATGGACAAAAATATATAAAGACAATGGTCCATACTCAGCCCTAACAGTCAGATGGTCCCCAATAAGGCTACTTTCACACTTCCATCTTCTGGGCTCCGTCGCGATCCGTCGTTATGGGCAAAAAACACATCCTGCAAATGTGCTTGCAGGATGCGTTTTTTGCCCATAGACTTGTACTAGCGACGGATCGCGACACGTCGCATCCGTCGTGCGACGGATCCATCGTGTTTTGGCGGACGCGACGCACAAAAAGTTCAATGTAATGTTTTTTTGTGCGACGTGTCCGCCATTTCTGACCGCGCATGCGCGGCCAGAACTCCGCCCCCTCCTCCTTGCTCATCACAATGGGCAGCGGATGCGTTGTAAAACTGCATCCGCTGCCCATGTTGTGCTAAATTTAGCACAACGTCCGTCGGGCCGACGGTTTGCGACGGCCCCGTACCGACGGAAGTGTGAAAGTAGCCTTAGAAGTCCGGTCTGAAGGGTACATGGACCATTGTCTTTATATGTATGTATGTTATACTGATTTTTTTCACAGGCCCTGTTGGGCTGGTAGCATCAGCTCAGTAGAGAGTATTTAACTCCTCATTATGGATCATTGTTCTGTGTGTAAATTATCCCAAGTGGACTTTTAAATGTTTTTATGTGTGTGTATTTTTTGGTCTTGAAATAAAAAATTTGTATCTTTATTTAAAATATCTGGGTGATCCCTGTTTGTATGCATGTACTTTTTTCCTTGTTGCTCACATGTCTTTCCTTGACATGCATCAGGAGATCCCTGTATACGTATATACTCGGGTATAAGCCGAGATTTGCAGCCAATTTTTTGGGGCTGAAAGTCCCCCTCTCGGCTTATACACGAGTCATACCCAGGGGTCGGCAGAGGAGGGGGAGCGGCGGCTGCTGTTATGACCTGGTGGTTAGGAGCACCCGGCACGACCTGATAGTTAAACTCACGTAGGACAAGCTCTGGGATGTGGGAGCTCTGCTGACCGCAAGCCCTAATCCTATCACAACAACTAGAAATAGCTGTGGAGCGTTCCTGACTCTCCCTAGACGCCTCTTCACAGCCTAAGAGTTAGCTAGCCCTAGAGATAGAAAATAAAGCCTACCTTGCCTCAGAGAAATTCCCCAAAGGAAAAGGCAGCCCCCCACATATATTGACTGTGAGTAAAGATGAAAGTCACAAATGCAGAAATGAAACAGGTTTCAGGAAAGGGAGGCCTGACTTACTAAACAGACAGAGGATAGGAAAGGTAACTTTGCGGTCAGCACAAAAAACTACAAAAGACCACGCAGAGTGTGCAAAAAGACCTCCGCACCGACTCACGGTGCGGAGGTGCCACTCTGCATCCCAGAGCTTCCAGCTAGCAAGACAAAATCATGATAACCAGCTGGACAAGGAAACAATGAACAAATAATAACTATCAGGAACTTAGCTTCTGCTGGAGAAGACAGGTCACCAGAAAGATCCAAGAGCGAACTGAACCAATGCAGGAACATTGACAGCTGGCATGGAGTAACGATCTGAGTGGAGTTAAATAGAGCAGCCAACCAAAGGATAAACCACGTCACCTGTGTAAGGAACCTCAGAAGCAGCAGCTTCACTCACAGCCACCAGAGGGAGCCCATAGACAGAACTCGCCGAAGTACCATTCACGACCACTGGAGGGAGTTCGACAACAGAATTCACAACAGTACCCCCCCTTGAGGAGGGGTCACCGAACCCTCACCAGAGCCCCCAGGCCGATCAGGATGAGCCAAATGAAAGGCATGAACAAGATCGGCAGCATGAACATCAGAGGCAAAAACCCAGGAATTATGTTCCTGACCATAACCCTTCCACTTGACCAGGTACTGGAGTTTCCGTCTCGAAACACGAGAATCCAAAATCTTCTCCACCACATACTCCAACTCCCCCTCAACCAACACCGGGGCAGGAGGATCAACGGAGGGAACCACAGGCGCCACGTAACTCCGCAACAACGACCTATGGAACACATTATGGATGGCAAAAGAAGCTGGAAGGTCCAAACGAAATGACACAGGATTAAGAACTTCAGAAATCTTATATGGCCCAATGAAACGAGGCTTAAACTTAGGAGAGGAAACCTTCATAGGAACATGACGAGATGACAACCAAACCAAATCCCCAACACGAAGTCGGGGACCAACACAGCGCCGGCGGTTAGCGAAACGTTGAGCCTTCTCCTGGGACGATGTCAAATTGTCCACCACATGAGACCAAATCTGCTGCAACCTGTCCACCACCGTATCCACACCAGGACAGTCCGAAGGCTCAACCTGCCCTGAAGAGAAACGAGGATGAAAACCAGAATTACAGAAAAAAGGAGAAACTAAAGTAGCCGAGCTGGCCCGATTATTAAGGGCGAACTCAGCCAAAGGCAAGAAGGACACCCAATCATCCTGATCAGCAGAAACAAAGCATCTCAGATATGTTTCCAAAGTCTGATTAGTTCGTTCGGTTTGGCCATTAGTCTGAGGATGGAAAGCCGAAGAAAAAGACAAATCAATGCCCATTTTAGCACAAAAGGACCGCCAAAACCTCGAAACAAACTGGGAACCTCTGTCCGAGACGATGTTCTCTGGAATGCCATGCAAACGAAGCACATGCTGGAAAAACAATGGCACCAAATCAGAGGAGGAAGGCAATTTAGACAAGGGTACCAAATGGACCATCTTAGAGAAGCGATCACAAACCACCCAAATGACCGACATCCTTTGAGAAACAGGGAGATCAGAAATAAAATCCATGGAAATATGCGTCCAGGGCCTCTTCGGGACCGGCAAGGGCAAAAGCAACCCACTGGCATGAGAACAGCAGGGCTTAGCCCGAGCACAAGTCCCACAGGACTGCACAAAAGAACGCACATCCCGTGACAAAGAAGTCCACCAAAAGGATCTAGCCACCAAATCTCTGGTACCAAAGATTCCAGGATGACCAGCCAACACCGAACAATGAACCTCAGAGATAACTCTACTAGTCCATCTATCAGGGACAAACAGTTTCTCCGTAGGACAACGGTCAGGTCTATCAGCCCGAAACTTCTGCAGCATGCGCCGCAAATCAGGGGAGATGGCAGACAAAATTACCCCCTCTTTAAGAATACCCGCCGGCTCCGGAACACCCGGAGAGTCAGGCACAAAACTCCTTGACAGGGCATCAGCCTTCACATTCTTAGATCCCGGAAGGTATGAAACCACAAAATTAAAACGGGAGAAAAAGAGCGACCATCGAGCCTGTCTAGGATTCAACCGTTTGGCAGACTCGAGATAATTCAAATTCCTGTGATCCGTCAAGACCACCACGCGATGTTTAGCTCCTTCAAGCCAATGTCGCCACTCCTCGAATGCCCACTTCATGGCCAACAACTCTCGATTGCCAACATCATAATTGCGCTCAGCAGGCGAGAATTTTCTAGAAAAGAAGGCACAGGGTTTCATCACTGAGCCATCAGAACTTCTTTGTGACAAAACAGCCCCTGCTCCAATCTCAGAAGCATCAACCTCAACCTGAAACGGGAGCGAAACATCTGGCTGGCACAACACAGGGGCAGAAGAAAAACGACGCTTCAACTCCTGATAAGCCTCTACAGCCGCAGAGGACCAATTGACCACATCAGCACCTTTCTTGGTCAAATCAGTCAACGGTTTAGCAATACTAGAAAAATTAGTGATGAAGCGACGGTAAAAATTAGCAAAGCCCAGGAACTTCTGCAGGCTCTTCACAGATGTCGGCTGAGTCCAATCGTAAATGTCCTGAACTTTAACAGGGTCCATCTCGATAGTAGAAGGGGAAAAAATGAAACCCAAAAATGAAACCTTCTGAACTCCAAAGAGACACTTTGACCCCTTCACAAACAAGGAATTCGCACGAAGGACCTGGAACACCATTCTGACCTGCTCCACATGAGACTCCCAATCATCCGAAAAGACCAAAATGTCATCCAAATATACAATCATGAATCTATCCAGGTACTCTCGGAAGATGTCATGCATAAAGGACTGAAACACAGATGGAGCATTAGAAAGTCCGAATGGCATAACCAGGTACTCAAAATGGCCCTCGGGCGTATTAAATGCTGTTTTCCATTCATCGCCCTGTTTAATTCGCACAAGATTATACGCCCCTCGAAGATCTATCTTGGTGAACCAACTAGCCCCCTTAATCCGAGCAAACAAATCAGACAGCAGCGGCAAAGGATACTGAAATTTGACTGTGATCTTATTAAGAAGGCGGTAATCAATACAAGGTCTCAAAGAGCCATCCTTCTTGGCCACAAAAAAGAACCCTGCTCCCAATGATGACGACGACGGGCGAATATGACCCTTCTCCAAGGATTCCTTTATATAACTCCGCATAGCGGCGTGCTCTGGCACAGATAAATTAAACAGATGGCCCTTAGGAAACTTACTACCAGGAATCAAATTAATAGCACAATCACAATCCCTATGAGGAGGTAGGGCACCGGATTTGGGCTCTTCAAATACATCCCGGTAATCTTATAAAAGCTCAGGGACTTCAGAAGGAGTGGAAGGCGAAATTGACAGCAATGGAACATCACCATGTACCCCCTGACAACCCCAGCCGGACACAGACATAGATTTCCAATCCAACACTGGATTATGGACCTGTAGCCATGGCAACCCCAAAACGACCACATCATGCAGATTATGCAACACCAAAAAGCGAATATCCTCCTGATGTGCAGGAGCCATGCACATGGTCAATTGAGTCCAGTACTGAGGCTTATTCTTGGCCAAAGGCGTAGCATCATTTCCTCTCAATGGAATAGGATACTGCAAGGGCTCCAAGAAAAAAACACAGCGCCTGGCAAACTCCAAGTCCATCAAATTCAGGGCAGCGCCTGAATCCACAAATGCCATAACAGAATAGGGCGACAGAGAGCAAATCAGAGTAACGGACAAAAGAAATTTAGACTGTACCGTACCAATGGTGGCAGACCTAGCGAACCGCTTAGTGCGCTTAGGACAATCGGAGATAGCATGAGTGGATTCACCACAGTAAAAACACAGCCCATTCTGACGTCTGTGCTCTTGCCGTTCAGCTCTGGTCAAAGTCCTATCACACTGCATAGGCTCAGGCCTATGCTCAGAGAATACCGCCAGATGGTGCACAGCTTTGCGCTCACGCAAGCGCCGATCGATCTGAATGGCCAAGGACATAGACTCATTCAGACCAGCAGGCGTGGGAAATCCCACCATGACATCCTTAAGGGCTTTAGAAAGACCCTTTCTGAAAATTGCCGCCAGGGCACACTCATTCCACTGAGTAAGCACAGACCACTTTCTAATCTTCTGACAGTACACCTCCGCTTCATCCTGACCCTGACACAAAGCCAGCAAGATTTTCTCTGCCTGATCCACTGAATTTGGTTCATCATAAAGCAATCCAAGCGCCAGAAAAAACGCATCAACATCACGCAATGCAGGATCTCCTGATGCAAGGGAAAATGCCCAGTCTTGAGGGTCAGCACGCAACAAAGAAATAATGATTTTTACTTGTTGAATGGGGTCACCAGAGGAGCGGGGTTTCAAAGCTAGAAACAGTTTACAATTATTTTTGAAATTCAAGAACTTAGATCTATCCCCAGAAAATAAATCAGGAATAGGAATTCTAGGCTCTAACATAGGATTCTGAACCACAAAATCTTGAATGTTTTGTACCCTTGCAGTGAGATGATCCACACAAGAGGACAGACCTTGAATGTCCATATCTACACCTGTGTCCTGAACCACCCAAAGGTTTAGGGGAAAAGAAAGACAAAACACAGTGCAAAGAAAAAAAAATGGTCTCAGAACTTCTCTTATCCCTCTATTGAGATGCATTAATACTTTGGGCCAGCTGTACTGTTATGACCTGGTGGTTAGGAGCACCCGGCACGACCTGATAGTTAAACTCACGCAGGACAAGCTCTGGGATGTGGGAGCTCTGCTGACCGCAAGCCCTAATCCTATCACAACAACTAGAAATAGCTGTGGAGCGTTCCTGTCTCTCCCTAGACGCCTCTTCACAGCCTAAGAGTTAGCTAGCCCTAGAGATAGAAAATAAAGCCTACCTTGCCTCAGAGAAATTCCCCAAAGGAAAAGGCAGCCCCCCACATATATTGACTGTGAGTAAAGATGAAAGTCACAAACGCAGAAATGAAACAGGTTTCAGCAAAGGGAGGCCAGACTTACTAAACAGACAGAGGATAGGAAAGGTAACTTTGCGGTCAGCACAAAAAACTACAAAAGACCACGCAGAGTGTGCAAAAAGACCTCCGCACCGACTCACGGTGCGGAGGTGCCACTCTGCATCCCAGAGCTTCCAGCTAGCAAGACAAAATCATGATAACCAGCTGGACAAGGAAACAATGAACAAATAATAACTATCAGGAACTTAGCTTCTGCTGGAGAAGACAGGTCACCAGAAAGATCCAAGAGCGAACTGAACCAATGCAGGAACATTGACAGCTGGCATGGAGTAATGATCTGAGTGAAGTTAAATAGAGCAGCCAACCAAAGGATAAACCACGTCACCTGTGTAAGGAACCTCAGAAGCAGCAGCTTCACTCACAGCCACCAGAGGGAGCCCATAGACAGAACTCGCCGAAGTACCATTCACGACCACAGGAGGGAGTTCGACAACAGAATTCACAACAGGCTGCCTAATTATACTCACCTACTCCTGGCGCGGTCCCTGCAGGTCCCTGGTTCTCCCGGCGCCCCAGCTTCTTCCTGTACCATGTGACCGCTCATTACAGTAATGAATATGCAGCTCCACCTCCCATATGGGTGGAGCCCCATATTCATTACTGTAATGAGCGGTACCATGTGACCGCTCAATACAGTAAGAAGCTGCGGTGTCGGGAAACCAGGGACTGCACCGCACCAGGAGCAGGTGAGTATAATGGGAAAGGGGAGCGCTGAGCGATATTCACCTCTCCTCGTTCCAGCCGCCGCTCCGTCTTCAGTGTCTTCTGCAGTGACGCTCAGGTCAGAGGGCATGATGACGTGGATAGTGCGCACCCTCTGCCTGAACATGAGTGCAGAAGACACTGAAGATGGAGCGGCGGCCGGAAAGAGGAAAGGTGAATATTTAAAGTGCCGGGGGCTTGAGCGACAAGAGGTGAGTATGCAATTTTTTTTTTATCACAGCAACAGCAAATGGGGCAAGTGTCTGTATGGAGCATATTATGGGGCCATAATCAACGTTTGTGCAGGGTTACATGGGGCAAATATCTTTATTAACTCTCTACACTCCATCCATATCGGCCCCTCTGTCCTTGCCTCTCCTATGTATAGCACTCATGCTCTATTCACATTGCTTAACAGCACAGATCCATTCAGTCCCACCATCCAACACAAGAGACGCTCTCACAAATCACTTAACCATCTGCTCTCTCTTTCGATCCTCCTTCTCCTAGTCGCTGGAGACATATCTCCAAACCCCGGCCCCCCATGTTATAGCCAGTCAAACCTCCCAATTGCTACACCCAGAAACCCCTCTAACCTTATTAATATTCCCTGCATGCCTTCTGTCTCTTTGAATTGTGCCCTTTGGAATTATCGCTCTGTGTGTAATAAACTCTCCTTCATTCATGACTTCTTCCTTTCTAATTCTCTTAATCTCCTGGCTCTTACTGAAACCTGGATCCAGCAGTCAGACACCACCGCTGCTGCTGCTCTTTCATATGGTGGACTAAACTTTTCTCATACCCCAAGATCAGACAACAGAGCAGGTGGAGGCGTTGGTCTGCTCCTTTCATCCAAATGTACCTTCCAAGTTATTCCCCAAGTACCCTCACTTGTCTTCCCTTCCTTTGAGGTCCATGTGGTCAGACTCTACGTCCCCTTCTCCATGCGAGTGGCGGTGGTGTATCGTCCTCCCGGCCCCTCTCATCAGTTCCTTGATCACTTTGCCACCTGGCTTCCACACTTTCTCTCCTGTGACACCCCCACCCTTATCATGGGTGATTTCAACATCCCCATTGCCTCTCCCCTCTCCCCATCTGCTTCTCACCTTTTATCGCTATCCTCCTCTTTCGGCCTCTCGCAGCATACTAACTCTCCAACACATGAAGATGGAAACTCCCTTGACTTGGTCTTCTCCCGGCTTTGCTCAGTGGATGATTTCACAAACTCCCCTCTCCCGCTCTCTGACCACAACATTCTTTCATTCTCTATCAAGAACTGCCATCCCGCTCAGGTCACCCCCACTTTCCACACTAATAGAAACATACAGGCCATTAACACCCAGAAACTTATGAAGAACTTGCAGTCCTCATTGGCCCCAATCTCCTCCATCTCATGTCCTGACTCTGCTCTGAAGCATTACAATGAAACCCTGCAAAGTGCTCTGGATGAAGCTGCTCCTCCTATACATAAAACAACTCGGCACAGACGGCAACAACCGTGGCACACGCTGCAAACACGTTTCCTGCAGCGGTGCTCCAGGTGGCCAGAACGTCTGTGGAGAAAATCTAATCTCCCCGAAGACTTCATCCATTATAAGTTCATGCTAAAGACATACAATTCTGCCCTTCACCTCTCCAAACAAACCTACTTCAACACCCTCATCACCTCCCTGTCCAATAACCCTAAACGTCTCTTTGACACGTTCCAGTCCCTACTCAACCCAAGAGAGCAGGCCCCAACCACGGATCTCCGTGCTGACGATCTGGCCAATTACTTCAAAGAAAAAATTGACCACATTCGACAGGAAATCATCTCCCAATCTCTTCATACCATGCACTGTCCTCCCTCCCCCACTGCATCTAGTTCACTCTCTGACTTTGAAGCAGTTACAGAAGAAGAAGTAAGCAGGCTCCTTGCATCTTCTCGCCCGACCACTTGCACCAGTGACCCCATTCCGTCACATCTCCTCCAGTCCCTTTCCCCGGCTGTCACCTCTCACCTAACAAAAATATTCAACCTTTCCCTCACTTCCGGTATTTTTCCCTCCTCATTTAAGCATGCCATCTAACATCCATTACTTAAAAAACCATCCCTCGATCAAAACTGTGCCGCTAATTATAGACCTGTCTCTAATCTTCCCTTCATCTCTAAACTCCTCGAACGCCTGGTCCACTCCCGTCTTACCCGCTATCTCTCAGATAACTCTCTTCTCGACCCTCTTCAATCTGGCTTCCGCTCTTTACACTCTACTGAAACTGCCCTCACTAAAGTCTCTAATGACCTACTAACAGCTAAATCTAATGGTCACTACTCCATGCTAATTCTCTTGGATCTCTCCGCAGCTTTCGATACTGTGGATCATCAGCTCCTCCTCACTATGCTCCGCTCCATCGGCCTCAAGGACACCGTTCTCTCCTGGTTCTCCTCCTATCTCTCTGACCGATCCTTCACTGTATGTTTTGCTGGTTCCTCCTCCTCTCACCTTCCCCTTACTGTTGGGGTTCCTCAAGGATCAGTCCTAGGCCCCCTCCTCTTCTCGTTGTATACTGCCCCTATTGGACAAACAATCAGTAGATTTGGTTTCCAGTACCATCTCTATGCTGACGACACCCAATTATACACTTCTTCTCCTGATATCACACCGACCTTTTTAGAAAACACCAGTGATTGTCTTACCGCTGTCTCTAACATCATGTCCTCCCTCTATCTGAAACTTAACCTGTCAAAAACTGAACTCCTCGTGTTCTCTCCCTCTACTAACCTACCTTTGCCTGACATTGCCATCTCCGTGTGCGGTTCCACCATTACTCCAAAGCAACATGCCCGCTGCCTTGGGGTCATCCTTGATTCTGACCTTTCATTCACCCCCCACATCCGATCACTGGCTCGCTCTTCTTACCTGCATCTCAAAAACATTTCTAGAATTCGCCCTTTTCTTACTTTCGACTCTGCAAAAACTCTTACTGTTTCACTTATTCATTCTCGTCTGGACTATTGTAACTCTCTACTAATCGGCCTCCCTCTTACCAAACTTTCCCCGCTCCAATCTGTCCTGAAAGCTGCTGCCAGGATCATATTCCTCACCAACCGTTACACCGATGCCTCTACCTTGTGCCAGTCATTACACTGGCTACCCATCCACTCCAGAATCCAGTACAAAACTACTACCCTCATCCACAAAGCACTCCATGGCTCAGCACCACCCTACATCTCCTCCCTGGTATCAGTCTACCACCCTACCCGTGCCCTCCGCTCCGCTAATGACCTCAGGTTAGCATCCTCAATAATCAGAACCTCCCACTCCCGTCTCCAAGACTTTACACGTGCTGCGCCGATTCTTTGGAATGCACTACCTAGGTTAATACGATTAATCCCCAATCCCCACAGTTTTAAGCGTACCCTAAAAACTCATTTGTTCAGACTGGCCTACCGCCTCAATGCATTAACCTAACTATCCCTGTGTGGCCTATTTATAAAAAAAAAAAAAAAAAAAACTATCAGGTTCCTCGCATCATGTTCTCACTCACTTTATGCAGTTAATAGCCCACTGTGTCTGTACTGCTACATACTTAGGCAGTTAACTGGTTCATGCAGCTTTACATGAACACCCGAGCCTTACACTATGGCTGGTCCGAATAATTAAAGCAATTGTTACCATCCACCTCTCGTGTCTCCCCTTTTCCTCATAGTTTGTAAGCTTGCGAGCAGGGCCCTCATTCCTCCTGGTATCTGTTTTGAACTGTATTTCTGTTATGCTGTAATGTCTATTGTCTGTACAAGTCCCCTCTATAATTTGTAAAGCGCTGCGGAATATGTTGGCGCTATATAAATAAAAATTATTATTATTATTATGGAGCATCTTATGGGGCCATAATTAACATTTGTGCAGCACTACATGGGGCAAATATCTTTATGGAGCATCTTATGGGGCCATAATTAATGTTTGTGCAGCACTTTATGGGGCAAATATCTGTATGGAGTATCTTAAGTGGCCATAACGTTTGTGCAGCATTATATGGGGCAAATATCTTTAGGGAGCATCTTATGGGGCCATTATTAACCTTTATGCAGGATTATATGGGGCATATTTTAATATGGAGCATCTTATGGGGCCCATCATGAACTTTATGGAGCATTATATGGGGTGTATTTTGTATGGAGCATCTTATGGGGCCATCATGAACTGTATGGAGCATTATATGGGGCGTATTTTGTATGGAGCATTATATGGGGTGTATTTTGTATGGCGCATTATATGGGGCTCCTGATTCAATATGGATATTCAAAAAACACTTAACCTACTGATGTCTCAATTAATTTTACTTTTATTGGTATCTATTTTTACTTTTGACAGTTACCAGTAGCTGCTGCATTTCCCACCCTAGGCTTGTACTCGAGTCATTATGTTTTCCCAGTTTTTTTGTGGCAAAATTAGGGGGGTCGGCTTATACTCGAGTATATATGGTAATTATAATTTTGGTTGATGGTGCCCACTTATATCAGTTTCTATAGTAAGATGACAGTCGGATCAGAGTGATTTTAGCATAATCATTCTGATTATCTCGCATGAAAGACTATATGGCTGAGTGACCCCAGCCCAAGGTAGATTTTGGGGAAAAGAAGGATCAGGCATGTTTTTCCCCATTCTCTATCCAAATGAACATGCAAGCTCAACTGAGACTTCATACTTATGGGTGAGTCAATACTGGACTGGAGCTGTGCTGCAGTTCTTCATTAGTCTCTGCTATCATTATTGTATTATTATATTACTATAATACTTTTTCACTATTCATTGAAGCTAAATAACTCCATGACAGGGAATACCGTACCTGAAATGTAAACCAATTTGTGGCATTATCTGTTGATGTGGTTGTATGCATACTAACTGAGATGACATTGTGCTTGCAAAAAAGATACTTACTGTAACAGAAAACAGACACAAGTGCTGGTTGTAAAGAGAACCTGTCAGCACGATTGTGAAATTTAAAGACATGGCTGCAATTGTGCTGTAATACAGAATAAATTGATACCTTTGGGGAAGAAATCTATTTTGTGGTTCTTTTTTAATCACCATTTGAAGTTTTCTGCTAACTAGATTTCGGTGCACAGGGGGTGGACTGTGCACTGGGGCTTCTCCTCCCTGCCTGTGATTCCCCTGCCCCTCCACCTGCTGCTAGTCTCTAAATTTCAGCAGTGACCTGTCATTCAAACAGAGGAGGCCGGTCACTAAAAAAGCAGTGATCTGCCATTTAAAGAGGATGGCAGGCAGAGGGGCCAGGGAATCATAGACAGGGAGGCGAAGACCCCATGTGCAGTCCGGCCCCTGTGCACCGAAATCAATTTAGCAGAAAACTTTAAATGGTGATTAAAGAAGAGCAGAAAAGCTGATTGCTTCACCAAAGGTATCATTTTAATCAGTATTACAGCACCATTACAGCCATGTCTTTACTTTATAAATCATGCTGACAGGTTCCCTTTAAACCATTAAAATACAGCTTAGTTTAGTATTACATTATTATTATTATTATTATTATTATTATTATTATTATTAATGGGGCAGGTATTTTTTTTTAAACTTTATGATTATGACTAGCAACATAAATGTTAACTTATAGTTCACAGTGGTGGGGGGTTAATATATTTTTGTTGCATTTTTTTTCAGAGGCTTTATTTTCTGTTTTTAAGCTTTTTTATATTATTTTAAATTTTTGTTATTGGCTTTTATAATACACTACAATAATTAATACATTGTATGATGCCTGTCTTAGTAAACTGATAGGCAGCCTGTTAGACTAATAGCTGCACTTGTTAATGGAAAATAATAGATGGAGTAGTGATGCAGTATTATCGATTTTACAATGGAGCCAATTAACTTGAAGATACTCAAAGTACAAATAGCTATATCTAATGTTCTGTAACTCACTATATTACATTACTTACACATAACCAAAAACTTAGCAAATCATTTGATAGGTTTGATCATAGACAACGGCAGCAGGAGTATTTATCAATCCCAGGGAAAGTCAATCCTTATACATTACTAATAGTATTACTGTCACTATTTCACCGCTCAGTGTCTCATGGACATAGTAACCTACAGCTCAGTCGTCCACTCTAGTGTAGGGGCGTGCAGGGATGTCGGTATTTTGATTGACAGCTCAGTCTTCCAATCTAGGGCAGTGGCATGGTGTGCTGTCCATATTTTGATTGGACGACTGAGATGTCAATCTAGTGCAAGGCGTGCTGAGCTGTTGGTATTTTGAGTGTCAAGCTTGCCTGTCCAATCTGGGTCGGGGATGTGCTGAGCTTCCTTCAGGTGTTCCCTGTTCTAAGTGCTTACCCAGCTACTAACCTAAGCTGTCTGTCCTAGATTACTGCCAGTCATAGCTTTTAGCCCTCTGTGCTTTGTGCTCTGAATTCAGATATTCTGATCTTCTGTTGCTGGACCCTGGATTTTCCTATTGACTACCCATTTGTATTACTCTTTTTGCCTTGACACACTCTAACCTTGTAATTCTCACTCTGGACTGTGACCTAACTATGTCTCTTGCCTTAGCTCTTCCTTTGTGTGAGCCCTTTTGGTATCTGACCCCAGACCTCTTGACTATACAAACCTCACGGCTTGTACGTGAATAATGACCAACAACACAATTACGAACATGAATTTGTAAATTCTATATGTTGCATAAAGTATCGGGATATAAGTTATTGTGGGAATAAACAGAAGAGAACAGACATTATATAAAATCCTGCTTTGTCTAAAACATTTAAAAATGCAGCAGTGTCTTCTGCAATGTTTTTCTGCATGGCCTGGCAATAGAGAGACTTTCCCTTCTGTGACCTTCACTTGTTAGTCTGTTTTATAATAGCTTCTTCAAAGTAATGATCTCTAGTATGTGGTTTCAGGACTTTGCAGCATGTTCATATTAGTAGCAATAATACACTTCTCAATGCACCAAATTATGAATTTAGGTTATTTTTTTTATTTGTAAATTATACAGTCCAGACCAAAAGTTTGGACACACCTTCTCATTTAAAGATTTTTCTGTATTTTTATGAGTATGAAAATTGTACATTCACACTGAAGGCATCAAAACTATGAATTAACACATGTGCAATTATATGCTTAACAAAAAAGTGTGAAACAACTGAAATTATGTCTTATATTCTAGGTTCTTCAAAGTAGCCACCTTTTGCTTTGATGACTGTTTGCACACTCTTGGCATTCTCTTGATGAGCTTCAAGAGGTAGTCAACGGGAATGGTTTTCACTTCACAGGTGTGCCCTGTCAGGTTTAATAAGTGGGATTTCTTGCCTTATAAATGCGTTGGGACCATCAATTGTGTTGTGCAGAAGTCTGGTGGATACACAGCTGATAGTCCTACTGAATAGACAGTTAGAATTTGTATCATGGCAAGAAAAAAGTAGCTAAGTAAAGAAAAACAAGTGGCCATCATTACTTTAAGAAATGAAGGTCAGTCAGTTCGAAAAATTGGGAAAACTTTGAAAGTGTCCCCAAGTGCAGTGGCAAAAACCATCAAGCGCTACAAAGAAACTGGCTCACATGAGGACCGTCCCAGGAAAGGAAGACCAAGAGTCACCTCAGATTCTTAGGATAAGTTTATCCAAGTCACCAGCCTCAGAAAACGCAGGTTAACAGCAGCTCAGATTAGAGACCAGGCCAATGCCACACAGAGTTCTAGCAGCAGACACATCTCTACAACAACTGTTAAGAGGAGACTTTGTGCAGCAGGCCTTCATGGTAAAATAGCTGGTAGGAAACCACTGCTAAGGACAGGCAACAAGCAGAAGAGACTTGTTTGGGCTAAAGAACACAAGGAATGGACATTAGACCAGTGGAAATCTGTGCTTTGGTCTGATGAGTCCAAATTTGAGATCTTTGGTTCCAACCACCGTGCGACACAGAAAAGGTGAACGGATGGACTCTACTTGCCTGGTTCCCACCGTGAAGCATGGAGGAGGAGGTGTGATGGTGTGGGGGTGCTTTGCGGGTGACACTGTTGGGGATTTATTCAAAATTGAAGGCATACTGAACCAGCATGGCTACCACAGCATCTTGCAGCGGCATGATATTCCATCCGGTTTGCGTTTAGTTGGACCATGATTTATTTTTCAACAGGACCATGACCCCAAACACACCTCCAGGCTGTGTAAAGGCTATTTGACCAAGAAGGAGAGTGATGGGGCGCTATGCCAGATGACCTAGCCTCCACAGTCACCAGACCTGAACCCAATCGTTATGGTTTGGGACCGCAGAGTGAAGGCAAAAGGGCCAACAAGTGCTAAGCATCTCTGGGAACTTTCTTCAAGATTGATGGAAGACCATTCCCGGTGACTACCTCTTGAAGCTCATCAAGAGAATGCCAAGAGTGTGCAAAGCAGTCATCAAAGCAAGAGGTGGCTACTTTAAAGAACCTAGAATATAAGACATAATTTCAGTTGTTAAACACTTTTTTGTTAACTATATAATTCCACATGTGTTAATTCATAGTTTTGATGCCTTCAGTGTGAATGTACAATTTTCATAGTTATGAAAATACAGAAAAATCTTTAAATGAGAAGGTGTGTCCAAACTTTTGATCTGTACTGTATATTAACCACTTTCTGCCAGCTGACAAGATAGTACGTCAGCTGGCAGACTCCCCCGCTTTGAGGTGGGCTCCGGCGTTGAGCCCACCTCAAAGCCGCGACATGTCAGCTGTTTTCAACTACATAGAGGTGATCTGTACTTCACCTCTATGTAGCAGAGGCGATCGAGTTGTGCATGCTTCTAGCCTCCTATGGAGGCTATTAAAGCATGCCAAAAAAAAAGTCTTTAAAAATCTAAATCCAATCAAAATAAAACAAAAAAAAACAAAAACAAACCTACACATATTTGGTATCGCCGAGTTCAGAATCGCCCGATCTATCAACAACAAAAAGGATTAACCTGATTGCTAAACGGCATAGCGAGAAAAAAAATCAAACTGACAAAATTACATTTTTTGGTCACTGCGACATTGCATTAAAATGCATTAACGGGCGATCAAAAAAAATATCTGCACAAAAGTGGTATTAAAAACATCAGCTCAGCATGCAAAAAATAAGCCCTCACCCGACCCCAGATCACGAAAAAGACGCTACGGGTATTGGAAAATTGCGCAATTGTTTTTTTTTTGTTTTTCTTTTTAGCAAAGGTTGGATTTTTTTTTCACCACTTAGATAACAAAGAACCCAGACATGTTTGGTGTCTATGAACTCGCAATGACCTGGAGAATCATAGTGGCAAGTCAGTTTTAGCATTTAGTGAACATAGTAAAAAAGCCAAACAAAAAACTAGGGTGGGATTGCACTTTATTTGCAATTTCACCACAATTGGAATTTTTTTTCCCGTTTTCTGTTACACGACATGGTAAAACCAATGGTATCATTCAAAAGTACAACTCTTCCCGCAAAAAATAAGCCCCCACATGGCCATATTGATGGAAAAATAAAAAAGTTATGGCTCTGAGAAAAAGGGGAGCGAAAAACAAAAATGAAAAAAACGAAAAAAGCTCTGGGGTTAAGGGGTTAAATAACATTTTAAAGAGGACTCGTCACTTAGACAAAAGTGGACGGTTTATTGTTTTTTTTTCCCTTTTCTTTTTAAATATGCCATATGTCTCCAACAATATGGTCCTTTTTAATCAGTGCCAATTTTTTTTACTTTGCCAAAGGGTCATTGCTGAAAGGATTCTCTCAAGTGTGTGTGTGTGGAGGGTGTCTCTAAGATGTTCTGCATAACCACACTTTGTGGTCATAAAAATTTGAGACTGTAAAAGTTTGCGACAAATAAAAAGGCCTATATTTCAGGATCTGTAAATAAAAAAACAACAAAACAATACTCAAGGGAGCAGCATGAATACAATAAGAGCAAAAAGTGGACGCGTAACCCAATGACAGGTCTTCTTTATGCCTGACAATATATCGTTATCCTGCATATAACTATACCGGAGTTCAGGAGATGCTCGATTTCCTACATTATTAGCCTTCGTTTCTGGAAGGATTTTAGTGGTGGAGGCTTTAAGGTAGATAGACCCTACTCGCTTAGCTTTATTCCGGGGCCAACAGGACTTTAGTATTGCAGCCATACAGTTGTTTGCAGGATGCGTTTTTGCCCCATAGATTAACATTAGCGACGCATTGCGACGCATTGACACACGTCGCAACCGTCGTGAGACGGTTGCGCCGTGTTGTGGCGGACCGCCGGGAGCAAAAAACGTTACATGTAACGTTTTTTGCTGCCGACAGACCGCTTTCTCTGACCGCGAATGCGCGGCCGGAACTACGCCCCCACCTCCCCGCACCTTACAGTGGGGCAGCAGATGCGCAGGAAAAATGCATCCACTGCTTCCGTTGTGCCTCTGTTTCACTGCTAGCGTCGGATCCTCGGCCCGACGCACTGCGACGGGCCGAGTTCGACGCTAGTGTGAAAGTAGCCTAAGCCGAGGGGGGAGTTTTCAGCACAAAAAAAAAACTCGGCTTAACTCAGCTTATACACGAGTATATATGGTAAACACAAAAGAAATTTGATTAAAATTTACCCCTAACATAAAGTAACATAACATAACAGTACAGAACAGTAACATAAAGTGATATGTCATGAAAAAATATTCTCAGAATCACTTGGACATGTAGTAGCATTCCAAAGTTGTAAAATTTGGCCTGGTCAGGTGCCACGAGCAGGTCATGTCCTCCTGAGAAATCTGGATTTTGAAAATCACTACATATTGTGAATCGCAGATCTTTCATTTAGTCGGTGTGTTTGTGTTTCATATTAAATAGATTCCGTTCCCTTTCGTGCTGAAGAAGTGAACAACTATTTTTATGTTGGTTAGATACTTGCATCTCCATTTCACAGCTGTTCCGGAGCATAAAATTTGTATGCATATAAAACCTATGCTTTCCTCATTGCCCCATTCCCATTTAATTGTTACATTCCTATTTTTCCCTATATACCTTTCTTCCTTGGCGAGTGTATGTTAGTTGTTTTGTTATCCCTGTCTTACGTGTTCATACACTAGCATTCTATCCCAGGCCTCCTGGGGGAGGGGGGAGCTTAGGTTATAAAATGAGAAGAGTCAGGCTGGTGGCCCAAACCTCCTCACCTTTAGAGGTACCTTTGTTGTCAGGGATAGTTAGGGCCCCAGTCCTTGGAATGGTTCAGGGCCCTTTTCCCTAATCATGAACAGTCACAGCATGACATCAGGAGGGTGAAAACAGGCTTGGTGGTGAAGTAATTAAAAAATGATTGCCTGTGCAACACAGGGGAACCAGGAGCCTAGAGTGGGTGTCCATACACTGTCTAGACATCCAGCATCCTTCTAAAAAATTTCCACAGCTATTAAAACAACAAAATAGGAGGAAAGTGATAAAAATAAGAGGCCATCATCTAATGTTTTCTTTTTCATGGATCTTTCTACAAACATGATTTATGAATTTCAATTTCAATTTAAAGTTATGTCATCAGCACGAGGCCAGAAGATGGTGACAGAACAATTACACACTGTATGGATACACGATGAGCATTCAATAGACCTAGATATTAATCACTCACTAGCTGCCAATGGAAAGCTGTTGATGTTTAATTTACAGCCGCGGCTTGAACACATGTGACTCAAGGAGCTATTTTGGGAGATGAATTAACTTTTCTGTCATGGGAAGCCAAGTAGATTTCACATCAGATATATTGCCTGATCACGGGTAATAATCATGAAGACATATGAAGAAGCCATTAAAAACAATAAGTGGTACATTATAGCTATAACTCCAGCAGGTTGCTCACATTTAATAGAAAGTATTGTACAAGAAAATGCCTTTAGACGTTAACTAACTTTCCAGCCCGTTTCCCTTGTTTTTCCAGTTAATACCCTGATCTCCTTACAAAATAAGCTCTTCTGAGCAAGAATATCCTTCCTAAGAGCATCCGTACAAAGATACCCTTAAAAACATGTCAAGATATCAACTTTGATCTTCTCTGTTATAGATATATTATCCATACGATCTATAGGAAACTCCCCTAGAGAATGAAATAAAATATTGACTTGGCATTGTTACACAGAAACATTTAGTAAAAAAAAAAATAAAGATATATATGCATATGTTTTTTAAGCTAAATTTGTAATCGATTTTAAAGGAAAGAAGAACAACGTAAAGAAGGTGCAAGCATCCAGTGGTAAATTAGGTAATGACATACCTACATTGGTAATTTAGTGACAGTTTGATCTGGATTTATCAATTTGCATAAGCTTTTTACAGGGTTTTTCCAGACTGCAGCAATTATTTCACCAATTATTTCCTATAGACTGGATAGATGATTATTGTTAGACAGGTGGGTCCCACTTCTAGGACTTCCAACAATTGCCAGAAGAGAGAGCTTGTTGTCCCTGTTCTCTCCTGGTTCTCTTCTGGCCGTAAGACCATAGCCTTACAGCCTCAAGAATGGAGAGGCTGCCCAATAAGTCTACATTACCTAGGATACAGAATGATTAAGGGTGTTCTTGGCCTTCTTACCCAATGTCATAGACTTTTAATAAAGCATCATGGCACATCTGTGACCAGCTGCTCCATTCAGCTCTTCCTTGTAGAAGTGTTCAGAAGAACCATGAATGGACCTTCATTAAAGACATTGGTGGAAATTACAATGTCAACAGAGGTAATGGCTGTTGGGTTTCCATATACTTTTCAATAACATGTTCGCTTTAAACATATTGCCACCAGGGAGAAGAAAGGTAATTGGTCCTTTATAATAGCACCTTTCCTTTTCTGAGCAAATTTCATAATTACACGCTGAGATTATAATTGGATAATGCCTTGACTTTCACTGGTGTTTGCAGAAGCTCTCAGGCACTATATTAATTTGAGATTTAAAGTATCAGTGTCATTGTAGGAAGGACATTCTGCCAATTAATACTAAAAATAAAAGACAGTCATGGCTAGATAAGGTCAGCGCATTTAACCACATACCGGAGGCAGAAATGACTAGGAAGTAACTGAAAAAATGTGAAAATACATAAGGGAAATGATAATCCTAATTTACCACAATGAAATAGCGGAATAAAGGATTTGTAAGCACTCTACAATCATGTGTTGTGTGAGACAGAGAGAATACTAAGAACTACTGGATTTCATGTGAAGTTCTTGGTATTTGCTTTACTCCTGTATCAAATCTCTGCATGTTTTCACAAGTTGCCATCCGAGGCTATACGCAAAGGGTAAAGGATAACACTTCCACCTTTACACTTTATTGTAGTTGAATAAATAGATAATATTTTGTAATAAGTGAATGAAAGCAGCAAATGTAAATTACAAAGTAAGTTTGAGCTATAGTTAGATAAAATGTTTCTATTGTAATAAAACTTATCAAATATTTATCTTATATTTCCAAAAATGGTTCATGAAATTAACATTAGAAAATGATGTATGCCCCATTCATTCATCAAAGCGGTCCTGATAAGGGGACGTGCTGAAGCCAGACCTTCCTGATTCATTGAGAGGCGCACGACTCCTAATGAATTCGGCATGTTGGCGCCTCTCCACCAACCTCCAGGGACTGGAGTAAAATTTGTGGCGTTAAGAGGTGGCACTGTTCATCATGAATTAGATGAGCTGTGGCATCACACTTTTCCATTCCCCAGCTCCGCACGTTTTGGGAAAGCCGGGCAAAACTGGCATGAAAATGTGAAATTTGCTACGTTTTTGCGCAAAAGTTTTGCAACTTATAAAAGTGATTTACAACTGATTTGTAACGAAAACACTGGTAAATCTTGGCCACAGTGTTTGCATATTTTTGAGAATATTGTTCCAAATTTTATTTTTCCCAAATTGATATTTACTGTATACAAAAAAAATACTGAAATAATTTGATTATTTTGCTTCTGGTTACTAAACCTAATATTAGACTGATACTGTCATGTAGAGATAATTTTTCGCAGCTATCTTATCACCACAGGCAGGATTACAATGAAAGGTAAAAAAGGCTAGGTTCACATTGCGTTAGGGCAGTCCGTTTAGCACATAGCGCTACGGACTGCGCTAACGCAATGTCCCAAAAGGATCGCGTTTGGCGATCCCGCTAGCGCAGACACCTGATCTGCGCTAGCGAGGAATGGACCTCGGATGCTGCAAGCAGCGTCCGCGGTCCGTCCGAAACTAACGAGACATCGCTAGCGCGTGCCGAAAATGGCATGCGCTAGCGATGCGCTAGAGATCCGTTAGCACATTGCCATCAATGGGTGCGCTAACGGATCCGTTGCATGGTGTTAATTGCGACAATTTCGCCATGTAACGGAGTCCGCTAGGCCTAGATAACACTGCATCACACCTTTCACAATAGTTGATGGTCACAAATCACCTCTTCTGTCTGCGCAGTGACCTCTGCACAGGTCACAGTGCATGCCCACAACACTCTCCAAAAGATGTCAATGAACTTTTCCAAACTACAGGCTCCTATGTCAACGTGGCTGCTGTAAATGCTGTTAACCTCAGACAAGAAGATCACTTTCATGATCGTGTACAAAAAAATAAAATAAAAATTTGCAATAGAAACAAATTTGAAAAAATAATATCTTTAAGTATGTGGCTAGTTTTAATTACGTTTTTTAATACCGTAAATAATCATAAATTCAAACATCATATTGTTTAATAGTGTGAATAATCTATTGTGTGTGCCACAATAACTATTTTTCAGTAAAAATAGAAAGGTGAGACTCTGTTGGTTCACGGGATGACGATGAAAATGTGAAACTTGCCTGAACACAAACTTCTAATAAATGGTTTTACTCATAAAAAATAAAATAAAAATGATTTCTGACATTTTCTTGCCAGTGCTGTAAAAGAATAAACCATTAAACATTCATTGGATTTAGATTCAGTGGAGACAGAAGCCAATGTAATGTAATAAATAAATAAAGTTCCATGGAAAATGTAGGGCTCTTGATATTATATACAAGAGAATTCAGAGTGTAATTGCGACTGGAAATACATTTTCTGTGCTTGAAAAAGAAAACGATGGCGAATAGTTTATAGGCAATTAACCTTATGTGAATAAGATGCATTCTCACCCGAAGAAAGTGTCATCCTGTTAAGACAGTGACTGTGAAAATGTAGAAGATATTCATCTACATGGTGGGTCAGATAGCAGATCTTTAAACAAAGCATTGGTATCCCTAGTGATCATGGATAAACTGTGGAGAAAACACTGCAGCTAGTGTTTCAGTTTCCTGCAGCACCCCCACAGGAGAGGTAAAGTATTACACAGCCTACGCACTTCCAAGCTGACTTTCAAAACGTGTTTTCATTTTGGGGTCATAAAAGGATGATCCGGTATATCTTTTATAGGGCTGCACAGTCATATTAATGGATTTGGGGGAGTTATGGTTTCTGACAGGATCCCTCTGTAAAGCAAATTCTAGACAAAGTTCCCAGACGAGTGCTTTTCTGGCCCAAGTGGCTCCCAAACCTTTGGATTACACAGTTACAATAGTGCACCAATGATGGCTGCAAAATCTCATTTGAGTCTCGGTGAAGAGTCAGACGGCCATATTACTCAGACGAGTATAGCATCGCAATGTTCGGACTCTCCTGACCCGAGCTGTATACAAATACATGCAGTCACACTCCTGTGAGGAGCATTGCCGGCCAGTCCAAGCATTGTGTTGTATTCCCCGTCCAAGTAATATGTCCGTCTGACTCTCCCCTTATGATTAAAATACACACACAGTCGGGTAAGAGAAGGTCAGCATGAATTTAAAGAAGCATGCCCATCAGTTTTCTAACTTGTTAATATATTGCAACCATCATATTATACAGCACTGTGTACTTACAATTGCTCACTTTGCCTTTCTACCCAGGTAATTCTTCTCTTTTCTATATAGAAACAGGAAGCCTCTTATCCCTGCATTTATCATTCTCCTCTTCATCTCCTAAAGGTACGTGCCCACGATCCGGAATAGCAGCGTTTTGGATGCAGCTCACCAATGCTGAGTTCTAGGTTACAAGCACAGTGAATGGGATTGTTATAAATCCCATGCCCGCTGTGCTTCTATTTGACGCTGCATAAACTCACGGTGCGGGTTTACGAGCCACAGCATGTCAATTATTTGCAGCGGAGAGGCTAGTCTCCTCTGGTAGTCTGCCCCACAGCCATTCACTAGAACCGCAAGGTTCAATTAACACATGAGGATTTACCTGCGTGATTAGAATGCAGTGTTTTGGATGCAGCAAAAATATGCTGCGTCTAAAACGCTGCTATATCCTGATCGTGGGCAAATTGCCTAACCCAACTGCTCCCTCTTCTTTCCTGGCAGAGACTGTGACTGATGACTCATGCAGGAAAAATTGACCCCCTGTTTCTCCATAGAGCTTAGAAGGATTCAGCTAGTAGTCAGTTTTGTAATCATGTGATGTCATAGAAAAAAACATGAACTGGGTAGAAAGGCAAAATGAGCAATTGTAAGTATACAGTGCCGTATAACATGATAACTGCAATAAGTAAGAGAATAATAACTTTGATGGTAGGAGTGCTTCTTTAAGGAATTTTTTTCTAAACGTAGCATTCCTTTTCTTTTCGTTACTATGCCTCAACAGACTACATCTGTGTATAGGATAAAGAATACTGTTGTAACGCTACCTGTGTTCTGATGACCAATAGCAGAGAAACTATCTGGAATTTCAGCTCCTCTGCCATGTCTGCAGCATCTTTGGATTATTAGGATCGATAGCCTCCTCTTAGGGAATGGAAGCCTGAACAATTTGCTAATTTCCCAAAGATTTTTGGAAACGTAGCTGAAAAGTGGAGACACTTAAGGCACATTTTAAAAAATGTAGTTACGGGGCAGATGAAAAATGTAATGATGTTCCCATTTCTAATGTTTCATGTTTTGCACATTGTGTGGGAGGATTAGATGAGCACAAACTCGACAAGATTTACATTTTAATCTGCTAAAAACAAGTTCTGTATTTATCAAGCAGACAAGCTTAGTATTGAATGGGGCAGTTCCGTGCAGTAAAGATATACGGTATGTTATGTTTTCTTGTATGTTCTACAATATTTCTTATTTCTAACCTAAGGTTGGTCAGGGATGTTTAAGAGAATGTTTAGGGTGAAAACGGCAAATGCAGCTTTCATATCACACTGGTAACCAATACACATCACACTGGTAACCATTACATATCACACTGGTAACAATGGTAACCATTACACATCACACTGGTAACCATTATACATCACACTGGTAACCATTACACATCACACTGGTAACCATTACAAATCACACTGGTAACACTGGTAACCATTACACATCACACTGGTAACCATTACATATCACACTGGTAACCATTACACATCACACTGGTAACCATTACACATCACACTGGTAACCATTACACATCACACTGGTAACCATTACATATCACACTGGTAACCATTACACATCACACTGGTAACCATGACATATCACACTGGTAACCATTACACATCACACTGGTAACCATTACACATCACACTGGTAACCATTACACATCACACTGGTAACACTGGTAACCATTACACATCACACTGGTAACCATTACACATCACACTGGTAACCATTACATATCACACTGGTAACCATTACACATCACACTGGTAACCATTACATATCACACTGGTAACCATTACACATCACACTGGTAACCATTACACATCACACTGGTAACCATTACATATCACACTGGTAACCATTACACATCACACTGGTAACCATTACATATCACACTGGTAACCATTACACATCACACTGGTAACCATTACATATCACACTGGTAACCATTACACATCACACTGGTAACCATTACACATCACACTGGTAACCATTACATATCACACTGGTAACCATTACACATCACACTGGTAACCATTACATATCACACTGGTAACCATTACACATCCCACTGGTAACCATTACACATCACACTGGTAACCATTACACATCCCACTGGTAACCATTACACATCCCACTGGTAACCATTACACATCAACCATTACACATCACACTGGTAACCATTACACATCCCACTGGTAACCATTACACATCAACCATTACACATCACACTAGTAACCATTACACATCACACTGCTATCACTGGTAACCAATATACATCACACTGGTAACCATTACACATCACACTGGTAACCATTACACATCACACTGGTAACCATTACATATCACACTGGTAACCATTACACATCAACCATTACACATCACACTGGTAACCATTACACATCCCACTGGTAACCATTACACATCAACCATTACACATCCCACTGGTAACCATTACACATCAACCATTACACATCACACTAGTAACCATTACACATCACACTGCTATCACTGGTAACCATTACACATCACACTGGTAACCATTACACATCACACTGGTAACCATTACATATCACACTGGTAACCATTACACATCAACCATTACACATCACACTGGTAACCATTACACATCACACTGGTAACCATTACACATCACACTGGTAACCATTACATATCACACTGGTAACCATTACACATCCCACTGGTAACCATTACACATCAACCATTACACATCACACTGGTAACCATTACATATCACACTGGTAACCATTACACATCACACTGGTAACCATTACATATCACACTGGTAACCATTACACATCCCACTGGTAACCATTACACATCAACCATTACACATCACACTGGTAACCATTACACATCCCACTGGTAACCATTACACATCCCACTGGTAACCATTACACATCAACCATTACACATCACACTGGTAACCATTACACATCCCACTGGTAACCATTACACATCAACCATTACACATCACACTAGTAACCATTACACATCACACTGCTATCACTGGTAACCAATATACATCACACTGGTAACCATTACACATCACACTGGTAACCATTACATATCACACTGGTAACCATTACACATCAACCATTACACATCACACTGGTAACCATTACACATCCCACTGGTAACCATTACACATCAACCATTACACATCACACTAGTAACCATTACACATCACACTGCTATCACTGGTAACCAATATACATCACACTGGTAACCATTACACATCACACTGGTAACCATTACACATCACACTGGTAACCATTACATATCACACTGGTAACCATTACACATCAACCATTACACATCACACTGGTAACCATTACACATCACACTGGTAACCATTACACATCACACTGCTATCACTGGTAACCAATATACATCACACTGGTAAGCATTACACATCACACTGGTAACCATTACATATGACACTGGTAACCATTACACATCACACTGGTAACCAATACACATCACACTGGTAACCATTACACGTCACACTGGTAAACATTACATATCACACTGGTAACCATTACACATCACACTGGTAACCCTTACATATCACACTGGTAACCATTACACATCACACTGGTAACCATTACACATCACACTGGTAACCATTACACATCCCACTGGTAACCATTACACATCAACCATTACACATCACACTGGTAACCATTACACATCACACTAGTAACCATTACACATCACACTGCTATCACTGGTAACCAATATACATCACACTGGTAACCATTACACATCACACTGGTAACCATTACACATCACACTGGTAACCATTACACATCACACTGCCTCTGTACAAATCCCTAGTTAGACCGCACATGGAGTACTGTGTCCAGTTTTGGGCACCGGTGCTCAGGAAGGATATAATGGAACTAGAGAGAGTACAAAGGAGGGCAACAAAATTAATAAAGGGGATGGGAGAACTACAATACCCAGATAGATTAGCGAAATTAGGATTATTTAGTCTAGAAAAAAGACGACTGAGGGGCGATCTAATAACCATGTATAAGTATATAAGGGGACAATACAAATATCTCGCTGAGGATCTGTTTATACCAAGGAAGGTGACGGGCACAAGGGGGCATTCTTTGCGTCTGGAGGAGAGAAGGTTTTTCCACCAACATAGAAGAGGATTCTTTACTGTTAGGGCAGTGAGAATCTGGAATTGCTTGCCTGAGGAGGTGGTGATGGCGAACTCAGTCGAGGGGTTCAAGAGAGGCCTGGATGTCTTCCTGGAGCAGAACAATATTGTATCATACAATTATTAGGTTCTGTAGAAGGACGTAGATCTGGGTATTTATTATGATGGAATATAGGCTGAACTGGATGGACAAATGTCTTTTTTCGGCCTTACTAACTATGTTACTATGTTACACTGGTAACCATTACACATCCCACTGGTAACCATTACACATCCCACTGGTAACCATTACACATCAACCATTACACATCACACTGGTAACCATTACACATCCCACTGGTAACCATTACACATCAACCATTACACATCACACTAGTAACCATTACACATCACACTGCTATCACTGGTAACCAATATACATCACACTGGTAACCATTACACATCACACTGGTAACCATTACACATCACACTGGTAACCATTACATATCACACTGGTAACCATTACACATCAACCATTACACATCACACTGGTAACCATTACACATCCCACTGGTAACCATTACACATCAACCATTACACATCACACTAGTAACCATTACACATCACACTGCTATCACTGGTAACCAATATACATCACACTGGTAACCATTACACATCACACTGGTAACCATTACACATCACACTGGTAACCATTACATATCACACTGGTAACCATTACACATCAACCATTACACATCACACTGGTAACCATTACACATCACACTGGTAACCATTACACATCACACTGCTATCACTGGTAACCAATATACATCACACTGGTAAGCATTACACATCACACTGGTAACCATTACATATGACACTGGTAACCATTACACATCACACTGGTAACCAATACACATCACACTGGTAACCATTACACGTCACACTGGTAAACATTACATATCACACTGGTAACCATTACACATCACACTGGTAACCCTTACATATCACACTGGTAACCATTACACATCACACTGGTAACCATTACACATCACACTGGTAACCATTACACATCCCACTGGTAACCATTACACATCAACCATTACACATCACACTGGTAACCATTACACATCACACTAGTAACCATTACACATCACACTGCTATCACTGGTAACCAATATACATCACACTGGTAACCATTACACATCACACTGGTAACCATTACACATCACACTGGTAACCATTACACATCACACTGCCTCTGTACAAATCCCTAGTTAGACCGCACATGGAGTACTGTGTCCAGTTTTGGGCACCGGTGCTCAGGAAGGATATAATGGAACTAGAGAGAGTACAAAGGAGGGCAACAAAATTAATAAAGGGGATGGGAGAACTACAATACCCAGATAGATTAGCGAAATTAGGATTATTTAGTCTAGAAAAAAGACGACTGAGGGGCGATCTAATAACCATGTATAAGTATATAAGGGGACAATACAAATATCTCGCTGAGGATCTGTTTATACCAAGGAAGGTGACGGGCACAAGGGGGCATTCTTTGCGTCTGGAGGAGAGAAGGTTTTTCCACCAACATAGAAGAGGATTCTTTACTGTTAGGGCAGTGAGAATCTGGAATTGCTTGCCTGAGGAGGTGGTGATGGCGAACTCAGTCGAGGGGTTCAAGAGAGGCCTGGATGTCTTCCTGGAGCAGAACAATATTGTATCATACAATTATTAGGTTCTGTAGAAGGACGTAGATCTGGGTATTTATTATGATGGAATATAGGCTGAACTGGATGGACAAATGTCTTTTTTCGGCCTTACTAACTATGTTACTATGTTACACTGGTAACCATTACACATCACACTGCTATCACTGGTAACCAATATACATCACACTGGTAAGCATTACACATCACACTGGTAACCATTACACATCACACTGGTAACCATTACACATCACACTGCTATCACTGGTAACCAATATACATCACACTGGTAACCATTACACATCACACTGGTAACCATTACACATCACACTGGTAACCATTACACATCACACTGGTAACCATTACACGTCACACTGGTAACCATTACACATCACACTGCTATCACTGGTAACCAATATACATCACACTGGTAAGCATTACACATCACACTGGTAACCATTACATATGACACTGGTAACCATTACACAAATCATACTGGTAACCATTACACATCACACTGGTAACCATTACACATCACACTGGTAACTCCCTCTTCCTGTAACATAATCTCTGGGGGCAGAGTTATCTCCAGGCTCCCCCTCCCAAGAGCCTGGAAGAGGTAGTTTATATAAAGTGATAAAAGATAATTTCTCAACAACGAAGCATCTGATTTGAGACATACAGGGAGGACGTTTATCAGCAGTCTATAACCTGTATGCCCATATTAATAGTTTAGATAGGTCAAATGTGGTCCAAAGTCAAACAAGATTTCATCCTAAATCTCTATCTATTTAGTGCCATAATCTCAGCTATTTTCTAATTTAATTGTATTAAAATTCCCTAGCTGCAATTCTATTGTTTTCCCTATTTTGTATGATGACATTTCATTTGAGAATCCCGGGGCATGCTGGAATACTCAAACAAAGCATCATTAGAGCAGGGGGCAGTGTTTTTGGCATTGCTGCAGCCTATTCCCCCTCCCTGAAACAACCACATGTGAGCCTCGGTAACGAGAGTGCCAACACCACTGGGATGGTGCCGGCACAGGAGGTGAGTATAGGTGTGAATATCAATTATTCAGTGAAAAATGGTCAGCACATGGACGCCATCCGATTTCATGGCCTCTTCAGGTCATGGTTTGGAAATTTCTCCGTGATTTTGTACAGACCACTCAGTCCACAAAAATACATGGACGTGTGAACAGCCATATAAACTATATTAGTTATGAGTTTTATCCATGAAAAACCCATATAGAACTTGGATACGAAAAAGTGATGTCTGAAGGAATCCTTACTAGCTTCAGGGGTTAGTTGTTTTGCCAATATGGACATTAAAATGTCTTAATACAGATCTCTCACTGGATTTCACAATACAAGCTATCATATGGTTTTCGGATCCTAATGATGAGTTTGGTGCGCCCCTGGCACACCTGCAGAAATTATTTTTAAACACTGTTCTCCTTGTATGATAGTCTGCCAAGTGGTGGAATGGGTTTCTATGGACCAACTTCGACAACGGCTATGAGCTCACAAGTTCGTCCCCTCTGCTTTTGACTAATGGATTCCATGAAAGGCAGAGGGGCCCTGTTAGCGAACTCATAGCAGGTGTTGAGGTTGGTCTCTACCCACCCATTGGACTGCTTAGTGCAGGTCACCATACAGGGAGAGCGGTATATAAAGGTCATTATGAAAGGTATGCCATGATGCAGGGGCACCAAGAGTGGATCTTTAGGATCCTAATTAGGAGGCATATTATGCGGGCAGTAGTTTAATAACGGGAAAACTGAAAACAGGTTCTTTTTAGTAAAGGTACCGTCACACTAAGCGACGCTGCAGCGATACCGACAACGATGTCGATCGCTGCAGCGTCGCTGTTTGGTCGCTGGTGAGCTGTCACACAGACAGCTCTCCAGCGACCAACGATCCCGAGGTCCCCGGTAACCAGGGTAAACATCGGGTTACTAAGCGCAGGGTCGCGCTTAGTAACCCGATGTTTACCCTGGTTACCAGCGTAAACGTTAAAAAAACAAACACTACATACTTACCTTCCATGTCTGTCCTCCGGCGCTCTGCTTTCCTCTGCACTGTCAGCGCCGGTCAGCCGGAAAGCAGAGCGGTGATGTCACCGCTCTGCTTTCCGGCTGGCCGGCGCTGACACAGGATGCAGGAGGAGTGCAGAGAAGCAGAGCGCCGGGGACAGACAGCTGAAGGTAAGTATGTAGTGTTTGTTTTTTTAACGTTTACGCTGGTAACCAGGGTAAACATCGGGTTACTAAGCGCGGCCCTGCGCTTAGTAACCCGATGTTTACCCTGGTTACCAGTGAAGACATCGCTGAATCGGCGACACACACGCCAATCCAGCGATGTCAGCGGGAGATCCAGCAACGAAATAAAGTTCTGGACTTTCCTCAGCGACCAACGATCTCCCAGCAGGGGCCTGATTGTTGGTCGCTGTCACACATAACGATTTCCTTAACGATATCGTTGCTACGTCACAAAAAGCAACGATATCGTTATGTGTGACGGTACATTAAGTCTCTTACAACTAATGATGCCAGTATGATTACTTTGAAAATCCATGTTAGAATAACT
The DNA here is from genome assembly GCF_032444005.1 of Ranitomeya imitator. Lineage (NCBI taxonomy): Eukaryota > Metazoa > Chordata > Amphibia > Anura > Dendrobatidae > Ranitomeya > Ranitomeya imitator. The sequence continues at coordinate 457,611,208 of NC_091287.1, read as the reverse complement.
GTATCCTTGAAAAACTTTTTTTTAATTACATTTTACATTATTTTTTTTGTTTCCCTAGTGACTGCAATAATTTGATTTCTAATGCTGTACACTATAATAAAATGAATCCTGGGCTTCATAGGAGTACAAAGATACCGGTGATGAGGACCTTCAGTAGGCCACCTGCTGCTATACGGAAGCTTCTCATCAGCCACCGGTGAATGTATCATGGGTGGGCTGAAGTGCATCAGAACGGACCTCCTTCCCCAATCACAACACATAAATGGCACTGCAAGAGGTGGCCAGCAGAATGTAAGTGGTTAAACAGAGCTAGCTCACAATGATGCTGTAAGAGGCAGGTGACGGCTGTATAACATAGCTGTCACCTGCCCTGTAAGGGGCAGGCTCAGCTCCTGAGCTTGGTCCATACACTGCCACTCCATATCTGCCGTATATGTACGGTGGGTGTCTATAAGGGGTTAATAATGTATGCCCTTTACATTGTGAAATCTGCTGACAGATGCGCTTTTAAAGTATTTTATCTTCTAGATCAAGTACAAACTTATATTTGGTGACAGCATATAAACTTTGTATACTTTTCATGACATTTTGATCAAAGAGAATCCTTTATTGAATTGCTGGGAAACATCAACATCCATTGCCACTTCAAAAAGGAACTAAATCTAGTTGTGTGACTATATAAGTATACAGGTGACATCTGTGATAGAAGCGCTGGTGTGAAATCTTCATCAGACTCGTCTACTGCTGGCGGTATATCAGAGGAGAACAGCTCCATGTAGAGGAAACAATTGTATGCCATCCTGTTTAATAGACCATCGTATCAGTCAAAGTATTATCGAGCAATAATCATTTAAAGCTTTATCAGCCGAGACAACGAATCCTCTCTGTAGACTAGTCTCATCTATTCTTATAAGGGCATCTGTCACCAGATTTCTGTATTCTGAGAAAAGCATAATGTAGAGACAGAGACCATGATTTCAACTATATCTCGCTTGATCGTTTTCTTCCTGTAGCTCTCATAAAATCACTGTTTGCTGCAGACCTACTAGTTCTCTAATGCTGAGCTCTGTGTAACCCCGACCACACCACTGTGCACACTGTGCATAGGCAGAAAGCTGCCAAACAGTGGTGGAGGTGGAGCTACACAGAGCAGGATGACTAGTTTGCTCAAGACAGCTAGTCCTCTAGTGCTAATTTCCTGCTTATAAGACACTGATTTTATTGAAACTGCAGCAAACAGCCCAGTAAGTGACACATCACTGAAAATAGGGTCTTTGCCAATACTTTTTGCTGCTACCAGATTAAATAGAAAACCTACAGGCACATGGATATGTGTTTTTCATATTCTGCCTAAAATATATTAAAAATGTGTAAAAGTGTAAATCCAAGTCAACCAAAGTCAAATGCATTGTGCTGCTGCCTTACTGCATGCTGCTCCGCATGTGACTACCGTACCTTCATCACTAATTAGTTATTTTGTATTTTTAGAGATGAAGATAGTACTGCCATTATATGCACATCATCCCACATAACCTGTCAGAAGTGACAATATTTCAGATAGACGCACGACTGTTGTCACAGATACACTCTATGGATAGAACTACTGCACATCTACATATTATGCCTATAGGTGCATTTATGACATCCCATTCTAAATCCATAGGTACAGTGGGGAAAATTAGAATTTGATAGACTGTCTGTAATTTTTATCATAGGTACACTTCAACCGTGAGAGACTGAATCTAAAAATAATAAGCAGAAAATCACATTGCTTGATTTTGAAATAATTACATTTCAGTTTCAGCTTACCGGAGCGCCACAGCCTCGACAGACAGCAGATCTTGGGGGTGCCTAGAGTCAAATCCCCATGATTTAATAATGGTGGCCTATTTTAAGAATAAGTCATCAGTATTAAAAAGCTGGAGAATTGCTTTGAGAAAAGAGCGAGCTAATGAATAAGACCTAGCCACAGCTCAGCAATGGATGTGTATTTACATTTTCAAGACTCAGCTGCAGACACTAATAAAATAGCAGCAAGACTGTTGAAATATTGAAGCTGAATGCCGGTCTGTCCTGGGACTGGAGTAAGGATGAGAAATAACATTATAAGAGTGGAAAGGGAGATAAACAGACGGTCTTATAGATGGAACAATTGGTCCTTATCTCCTGTCAAATTCTATGTTTCTATTATCTCATGTGAGGAGCAACTGGCGTAATCTCCTCGGTGGAAGCATTACTTGCAAACTGTTGTATAAACAGGCTGATAGCTGTTATCGCTAAGATCCCGTCCCAGCACTTCAGTGTTGTTAGAAAAGGAGGCAAAATGTGCAATTACTGTTCAGCTGAGGAAGCTAAAATGGAATGAAGAGCCAGAAGTATGTAGAAGTCCTTGTCTCGATAACTCTGAAGATGACCACACAGAGTTGGATCACAAGTAGAGTTGAGCGAATCGGAATCGGTCACAGAATCTGAATTTGCCATATTCGTGCCATATTGGTACCCTATTTGTGCCAAATTTATGTTTGATGATTGGTTGCAAAACGATCTGACTAAGACGACTCAATGGGCAAACACTTGACAAATGAGATTTAATCTAGATAAATGTAGAGTAATGCACCTAGGACGGAGTAATCCTATACAGTCATGGCCAAAAGTATTGACACCCCTGCCATTCTGTCAGATAATACTCAGTTTCTTCCTGAAAATGATTGCAAACACAAATTATTTGGTATTATCATCTTCATTTAATTTGTCTTAAATGAAAAAACACAAAAAGAATTGTCCTAAAGTCAAATTGGATATAATTGCACACCAAACATAAAAAAGGGGGTGGACAAAAGTATTGGCACTGTTCGAAAAATCATGTGATGCTTCTCTAATTTGTGTAATTATCAGCACCTGTAACTTACCTGTGACACCTAACAGGTGTTGGCAATAACTAAATCACACTTGCAGCCAGTTGACATGGATTAAAGTTGACTCAACCTCTGTCCTGTGTCCTTGTGTGTACCACATTGAGCATGGAGAAAAGAAAGAAGACCAAAGAACTGTCTGAGGACTTGAGAAACCAAATTGTGAGGAAGCATGAGCAATCTCAAGGCTACAAGTCCATCTCCAAAGACCTGAATGTTCCTGTGCCTACCGTGCACAGTGTCATCAAGAAGTTTAAAGCCCATGGCACTGTGGCTAACCTCCCTCGATGTGGACAGAAAAGAAAAATTGACAAGAGATTTCAACGCAAGATTGTGCGGATGTTGGATAAAGAACCTCGACTAACATCCAAACAAGTTCAAGCTGCCCTGCAGTCCGAGGGTACAACAGTGTCAGCCCGTACTATCCATCGGCATCTGAATGAAAAGGGACTGTATGGTAGGAGACCCAGGAAGACCCCACTTCTTACCCCGAGACATAAAAAAGCCAGGCTGGAGTTTGCCAAAACTTACCTGAAAAAGCCTAAAACGTTTTGGAAGAATGTTCTCTGGTCAGATGAGACAAAAGTAGAGCTTTTTGGGCAAAGGCATCAACATAGAGTTTACAGGAGAAAAAAGAGGCATTCAAAGAAAAGAACACGGTCCCTACAGTCAAACATGGCGGAGGTTCCCTGATGTTTTGGGGTTGCTGTGCTGCCTTTGGCACTGGAGTGCTTGACCGTGTGCATGGCATTATGAAGTCTGAAGACTACCAACAAATTTTGCAGCATAATGTAGGGCCCAGTGTGAGAAAGCTGGGTTTCCCTCAGAGGTCATGGGTCTTCCAGCAGGACAATGACCCAAAACACACTTCAAAAAGCACTAGAAAATGGTTTGAGAGAAAGCACTGGAGACTTCTAAGGTGGCCAGCAATGAGTCCAGACCTGAATCTCATAGATCACCTGTGGAGAGATCTAAAAATGGCAGTTTGGAGAAGGCACCCTTCAAATATCAGGGACCTGGAGCAGTTTGCCAAAGAAGAATGGTCTAAAATTCCAGCAGAGCATTATAAGAAACTGATGGTTACCGGAAGCGGTTGGTCACAGTTATTTTGGCTAAAGGTTGTGCAACCAAGTATTAGGCTGAGGGTGCCAATACTTTTGTCTGGCCCATTTTTGGAGTTTTGTGTGAAATGATCAATGTTTTGCTTTTTGCTTCATTCTCTTTCGTGTTTTTTCATTTAAGACAAATTAAATGAGGATAATAATACCTAATAATTTGTGTCTGCAATCATTTTCAGGAAGAAACTGAGTATTATCTGACAGAATTGCAGGGGTGTCAATACTTTTGGCCATGACTGTAGCTGCATATACATTGAATGGGAGTATACTCAGGACTACAGACCAAGACAAGGACTTGTGTATTCTGGTTACATGTAAGCTGAGCAGCAGTTCTCAATGTCAAGCAGCAGCCACAAAAGCTAATAGGATGTATAAAAAGGGAAATAAAATCCAGCGATCCCAACGTATTGTTACCCTTTATAAATCACTGGTGAGGCCACATCTAGAATATGGGATCCAGTTTTGGGCTCAACATTTTAAAAAGGATATTCAGAAGTTAAAAGTCAGTTGATATATGGGCAATTAGATTATTACAATGGATGTAAGGTCTCTCATACGATGAGAGGTTGGAAAAGTTGGGCTTGTTTGGCTTAGAAAAAAGACGCCTCAGAGGGGATCTCATGTACATGTATTAATATATGTGTGGCCAGTACAAAACACTGGCACATGGCTTATTCCTTCCAAGGACCGCTCTGAGGACCAGTGGGCACTCATTACAGGTGGAAGAAAGGCGATTCTGACAGCTAAACAGGAAAGGGTTCTTTACAGTTAGAGCAGTCAGACTGTGGAATGCCGACCACAAGAGGTAGTAATGGCAGACTCTATAACAGTTTTTAAAAAAGGGCTGGATGATTTCCTTGATACATATAACAGTGCGGGTTATAGCTAGATTAGTGATGAAATGTACAGTTGGTGGAGAAAGGTTGAACGTGATGAACCTAGGGCTTTATTCAACCTGTATAATTATGTAACTGTGGTTGCGAACATATTAGTTCATTTCTACTCCCATTGATTCCATTGACGTTCGGCAAATATTGCAAAAACAATATTTGCCGCCGATCATAATCGGAACCGAATTTTGAAAAATTAACTCAACTCTAATCACAAGAAGCTGTCACTTTGGTTGGATAATAAACCAATGTAGACTGGAAGATACCGGCCAGATGGATGTTCACTGATCAATTTATCGTCATAAACATAACACAAAATGAACAATTGGCATATGTGATGACGAGTCTTGTGTACATCGACACAGTTCAGAGAGTAATGACATTCATATCTAGTCTGTCAGAAGAGGGTATTATCAGAGTGCCATCGGCTGCCTATTGTGCTGGTGCTGTATATACAGTGGGGCAAAAAAGTATTTAGTCAGTCAGCAATAGTGCAAGTTCCACCACTTAAAAAGATGAGAGGCGTCTGTAATTTACATCATAGGTAGACCTCAACTATGGGAGACAAACTGAGAAATAAAAATCCAGAAAATCACATTGTCTGTTTTTTTAACATTTTATTTGCATACTATGGTGGAAAATAAGTATTTGGTCAGAAACAAAATTTCATCTCAATACTTTGTAATATATCCTTTGTTGGCAATGACAGAGGTCAAACGTTTTCTGTAAGTCTTCACAAGGTTGCCACACACTGTTGTTGGTATGTTGGCCCATTCCTCCATGCAGATCTCCTCTAGAGCAGTGATGTTTTTGGCTTTTCGCTTGGCAACACGGACTTTCAACTCCCTCCTAAGGTTTTCTATAGGGTTGAGATCTGGAGACTGGCTAGGCCACTCCAGGACCTTGAAATGCTTCTTACGAAGCCACTCCTTTGTTGCCCTGGCGGTGTGCTTTGGATCATTGTCATGTTGAAAGACCCAGCCACGTTTCATCTTCAATGCCCTTGCTGATGGAAGGAGGTTTGCTCTCAAAATCTCACGATACATGGCCCCATTCATTCTTTCATGTACCCGGATCAGTCGTCCTGGCCCCTTTGCAGAGAAACAGCCCCAAAGCATGATGTTTCCACCACCATGCTTTACAGTAGGTATGGTGTTTGATGGATGCAACTCAGTATTCTTTTTCCTCCAAACACGACAAGTTGTGTTTCTACCAAACAGTTCCAGTTTGGTTTCATCAGACCATAGGACATTCTCCCAAAACTCCTCTGGATCATCCAAATGCTCTCTAGCAAACTTCAGACGGGCCCGGACATGTACTGGCTTAAGCAGTGGGACATGTCTGGCAGTGCAGGATCTGAGTCCATGGTGGCGTAGTGTGTTACTTATGGTAGGCCTTGTTACATTGGTCCCAGCTCTCTGCAGTTCATTCACTAGGTCCCCCCGCGTGGTTCTGGGATTTTTGCTCACCGTTCTTGTGATCATTCTGACCCCACGGGGTGGGATTTTGCGTGGAGCCCCAGATCAAGGGAGATTATCAGTGGTCTTGTATGTCTTCCATTTTCTAATTATTGCTCCCACTGTTGATTTCTTCACTCCAAGCTGGTTGGCTATTGCAGATTCAGTCTTCCCAGCCTGGTGCAGGGCTACAATTTTGTTTCTGGTGTCCTTTGACAGCTCTTTGGTCTTCACCATAGTGGAGTTTGGAGTCAGACTGTTTGAGGGTGTGCACAGGTGTCTTTTTATACTGATAACAAGTTTAAACAGGTGCCATTACTACAGGTAATGAGTGGAGGAAAGAGGAGCCTCTTAAAGAAGAAGTTACAGGTCTGTGAGAGCCAGAAATCTTGATTGTTTGTTTCTGACCAAATACTTATTTTCCACCATAATATGCAAATAAAATGTTAAAAAAACAGACAATGTGATTTTCTGGATTTTTTTTTCTCAGTTTCACTCCCATAGTTGAGGTCTACCTATGATGTAAATTACAGACGCCTCTCATCTTTTTAAGTGGTGGAACTTGCACTATTGCTGACTGACTAAATACTTTTTTGCCCCACTGTATGCATCCCCCTGGCAATGTGGTGCAGTCGCAACAGAAGAGTTTTAGGTAAATTTCTTTATGTCAGCAAAGCACCTGTTCTCAGTTTATAATAATAATATTTGAGGTGGGGGGGAGTAATAATGTTAATAATATTGGGGGGTAATAATATAGACTGAGTTAGAAAATGGAACTACATCCTAATAATATGACATTTTACAGTATATCCTATGGAATAGTCTACCCAATTTATGTCTTTACTATATGATAAAATGATGTGAATTTTAAAAGCTAAGGGACCAAAATGCAAGGCATTATCAAGCATCATAATGATATAAAGATGTCTTTTACAATACATGCTTCTACACAGTACGTGAAAAAATCAAATATTAAAGCACCACACTCCAGTGTTTTTTTTTTATTTCAGCGCAGAAGTGGTGCTACTAATGACCTTAGTCTTACACTCAGCAGCCGCCATCTTCAGCTGTTCCCGTCACAGCTCCGGTCCCGAACCGCCATCTTGTAACCTCAACTTCGGACTCACTGGAAGTCAGAGGTAATGGATACAACCTTTCAATGTAAGTCTATGGGAGCCTTATTCTGGCTTCCTTCTGGCTCTCATAGACTTACATTGAGTTGGAAATTCCAGGCACCACTCCAGCAAAAAAAAATAAAATGCTGGATCGGTACTTTAATAAAAATGTGACAGTGAAATATAAAAGTGAGCAGCTCCTCCTTTGCTGGTGACCTCCGCCCTTACCAAGGCAGTCCTCTACACCTTGGATCATAGTTCAGGGGACATATTGATGGGCGACATAAAATACATGTTGGGTAGGGTTGAGCGAAACGGGTCGTTCATTTTCAAAAGTCGCCGACTTTTGGCAAAGTCGGGTTTCATGAAACCCGATCCGACCCCTGTGCTGGGTCGGCCATGCGGTACGCGACTTTCGCGCCAAAGTCGCGTTTCAATGACGCGAAAAGCGCCATTTCTCAGCCAATGAAGGTAAACGCAGAGTGTGGGCAGCTTGATGACATAGGTCCTGGTCCCCACCATCTTAGAGAAGGGCATTGCAGTGATTGGCTTGCTGTCTGCGGCGTCACAGGGGCTATAAAGGGGCGTTCCCGCCGACCGCCATCTTACTGCTGCTGATCTGAGCTTAGGGAGAGGTTGCTGCCGCTTCGTCAGAAGCAGGGATAGCGTTAGGCAGGGTCCATTAACCACCAAACCGCTTGTGCTGTAGCGATTTCCACTGCCCAACACCACCTTCGGTGTGCAGGGACAGTGGAAGCTACATTTTTTTTTTTTCCCCTCAGCGCTGTAGCTCATTGGGCTGCCCTAGAAGGCTCCCTGATAGCTGCATTGCTGTGTGTACGCCGCTGTGCAAACCAACTGCTTTTTTCAAAGCACAAATCCTCTTGTTCCTTCCTTTCTGCACAGCTATCTTTTTTGTTTGTCCACACTTTTTATTTAATTTGTGCATCAGTCCACTCCTTATTGCTGCCTGCCATACCTGGCTGAGATTACTGCAGGCAGGGAGATAGTAATTGTAGGACATTCCCTGTTTTTTTTTTTTTTTTGTGGGAGATTAAGATTGACATTTCTGCTAGAGTGCCATCCCTGTCTGTGCCATCTCTCACTCAGTGGGCCATAGAAAGCCTATTTATTTTTTTGCTTGATTTGGGTTATAAAATCTACCTGAAAAAATCACTACATCAATCAGTGGGAGAATAATATTGGCCTCAGGGCTTGTGTGCCACTCTTGACTCCTGTGCGTGCCATCTCTCAGTCAGTGGGCCATAGAAAGCCTATTTATTTTTTTGCTTGATTTGGGTTCTAAAATCTACCTGAAAAAATCACTACATCAATCAGTGGGAGAAAAATATTGGCCTCAGGGCTTGTGTGCCACTCCTGACTCCTGTGTGCATCATCACTCACTCAGTGGGCCATAGAAAGCCCCCTTTTTTTTTTTTTTTTGCTTTATTTGGGTTCTAAATTCAACCTGAAAAGATCAATAAATCAATCAGTGGGAGATTAATATTGGCCTTTGGGCTTGTGTGCCAGTCCTAAGCATGCCATCTCTCTCTCTCAGATAGTGGGCCATAGAAAGCCTATTTATTATTTTTTTTATTGGGTTTATAAATTTTCCCTGGAACAAAAAAAAAAAAAGTGGGAGATTAATATTGGCCTCTGGGCTTGTGTGCCAGTCCTGAGCGTGCCATCGCTCTCACAAATAGTGGGCCATAGAAAGCCTATTTTTTTTTTTTTTTTTTGGTTTTATAAATTCTCCCTGAAAAAAAAAAGGGAGATTAATATTGGCCTTTGGGCTTGTGTGCCAGTCCTAAGCGTGCCATCTCTCTCTCTCAGATAGTGGGCCATAGAAAGCCTATTTATTTATTTTTTTTATTGGGTTTATAAATTTTCCCTGGAACAAAAAAAAAAAAGTGGGAGATTAATATTGGCCTCTGGGCTTGTGTGCCAGTCCTGAGCGTGCCATCGCTCTCACAAATAGTGGGCCATAGAAAGCCTATTTATTTTTTTGCTTGATTTGGGTTCTAAATTCTACCTGAAAAAATCAATAAATCAATCAGTGGGAGATTAATATTGGCCTTTGGGCTTGTGTGCCAGTCCTAAGCGTGCCATCTCTCTCTCTCAGATAGTGGGCCATAGAAAGCCGATTTTTATTTTTTTTTATTGGGTTTATAAATTTTCCCTGAAAAAAAATAAAAAGTGGGAGATTAATATTGGCCTCTGGGCTTGTGTGCCAGTCCTGAGCGTGCCATCTCTCTCACAAATAGTGGGCCATAGAAAGCCTATTTATGTTTTTGGTTGATTTGGGTTCTAAATTCTACCTGAAAAAATCAATAAATCAATCAGTGGGAGATAAATATTGGCCTCTGGGCTTGTGTGCCACTCCTGACTCCTGTGTGCGTCATCGCTCACTCAGTGGGCCATAGAAAGCCTTTTTTTGTTTTATTTGTTTTCTAAATTCTCCCTGAAAAAATCATTTTATTTTATTTGGTTTCTAAATTCTTCCTGAAAAAATCATTTTATTCTATTATTTATTTTTCCTAAAGTCTCCCTGAAAAAAAAACCAAAAACAAATCAGTGGGAGATTAATATTGCCCTTTCTGCTTGTGTGCCAGTCTTGACACCTGGGTGTGCCATCTCTCTCTCTCTCTCTCCAATTGTGGGCCATAGAAAGCCTATTATTTTTTTAGCTTGATTTGGGTTCCAAAATCTACCTGAAAAAATCACTACATCAATCAGTGGGAGATAAATATTGGCCTCTGGGCTTGTGTGCCACTCCTGACTCCTGTGTGCGTCATCTCTCACTCAGTGGGCCATAGAAAGCCTTTTTTTGTTTTATTTGTTTTCTAAATTCTCCCTGAAAAAATCATTTTATTTTATTTGGTTTCTAAATTCTTCCTGAAAAAATCATTTTATTCTATTATTTTTTTGTCCTAAAGTCTCCCTGAAAAAAAAAAAAAAAAACAAATCAGTGGGAGATTAATATTGCCCTTTCTGCTTGTGTGCCAGTCTTGACTCCTGGGTGTGCCATCTCTCTCTCTCTCTCTCCAATTGTGGGCCATAGAAAGCCTATTATTTTTTTAGCTTGATTTGGGTTCCAAAATCTACCTGAAAAAATCACTACATCAATCAGTGGGAGATAAATATTGGCCTCTGGGCTTGTGTGCCACTCCTGACTCCTGTGTGCGTCATCTCTCACTCAGTGGGCCATAGAAAGCCTTTTTTTGTTTTATTTGTTTTCTAAATTCTCCCTGAAAAAATCATTTTATTTTATTTGGTTTCTAAATTCTTCCTGAAAAAATCATTTTATTCTATTATTTTTTTGTCCTAAAGTCTCCCTGAAAAAAAAAAAAAAAAACAAATCAGTGGGAGATTAATATTGCCCTTTCTGCTTGTGTGCCAGTCTTGACTCCTGGGTGTGCCATCTCTCTCTCTCTCTCTCCCATTGTGGGCCATAGAAAGCCTATTATTTTTTTAGCTTGATTTGGGATCCAAAATCTACCTGAAAAAATCACTACATCAATCAGTGGGAGATAAATATTGGCCTCTGGGCTTGTGTGCCACTCCTGACTCCTGTGTGCGTCATCTCTCACTCAGTGGGCCATAGAAAGCCTTTTTTTGTTTTATTTGTTTTCTAAATTCTCCCTGAAAAAATCATTTTATTTTATTTGGTTTCTAAATTCTTCCTGAAAAATTCATTTTATTCTATTATTTTTTTTCCTAAAGTCTCCCTGAAAAAAAAAAAAAATCAAATCAGTGGGAGATTAATATTGCCCTTTCTGCTTGTGTGCCAGTCTTGACTACTGGGTGTGCCATCTCTCTCTCTCTCTCCAATTGTGGGCCATAGAAAGCCTATTATTTTTTTAGCTTGATTTGGGTTCCAAAATCTACCTGAAAAAATCACTACATCAATCAGTGGGAGATAAATATTGGCCTCTGGGCTTGTGTGCCACTCCTGACTCCTGTGTGCGTCATCTCTCACTCAGTGGGCCATAGAAAGCCTTTTTTTGTTTTATTTGTTTTCTAAATTCTCCCTGAAAAAATCATTTTATTTTATTTGGTTTCTAAATTCTTCCTGAAAAAATAATTTTATTCTATTATTTTTTTTTCCTAAAGTCTCCCTGAAAAAAAAACAAAAACAAATCAGTGGGAGATTAATATTGCCCTTTCTGCTTGTGTGCCAGTCTTGACTCCTGGGTGTGCCATCTCTCTCTCTCTCTCTCCAATTGTGGGCCATAGAAAGCCTATTATTTTTTTAGCTTGATTTAAGTTCCAAAATCTACCTGAAAAAATCACTACATCAATCAGTGGGATATAAATATTGGCCTCTGGGCTTGTGTGCCACTCCTGACTCCTGTGTGCGTCATCTCTCACTCAGTGGGCCATAGAAAGCCTTTTTTTGTTTTATTTGTTTTCTAAATTCTCCCTGAAAAAATCATTTTATTTTATTTGGTTTCTAAATTCTTCCTGAAAAAATCATTTTATTCTATTATTTTTTTTTCCTAAAGTCTCCCTGAAAAACAAACAAAAAACAAATCAGTGGGAGATTAATATTGCCCTTTCTGCTTGTGTGCCAGTCTTGACTCCTGGGTGTGCCATCTCTCTCTCTCTCTCTCCAATTGTGGGCCATAGAAAGCCTATTATTTTTTTAGCTTGATTTGGGTTCCAAAATCTACCTGAAAAAATCACTACATCAATCAGTGGGAGATAAATATTGGCCTCTGGGCTTGTGTGCCACTCCTGACTCCTGTGTGCGTCATCTCTCACTCAGTGGGCCATAGAAAGCCTTTTTTTGTTTTATTTGTTTTCTAAATTCTCCCTGAAAAAATCATTTTATTTTATTTGGTTTCTAAATTCTTCCTGAAAAAATCATTTTATTCTATTATTTTTTTTTCCTAAAGTCTCCCTGAAAAAAAAAAAAAATCAAATCAGTGGGAGATTAATATTTACATTTGTGCTTCAGTGACAGTCCTGCGTGTGTGGCATCTCTCTCATTTGTTGCCACCAACAACAGAGTGTGTAACATTGTGCCTGATTTTCGTTGTGGTCTCACTCACCTGTAAAGGGGTAGCTAAATCATACTGAAGTTATAGCTCACCGTGTAAGTTGTGTGACAGCAACAAATACCGTTAGTTTGTTTACGTTTTTAAAACAATGAGGAAGTCTGGTGGAAGAGGTCGTGGCCGGGGGCGTTCATTGTCAGCTGGTAATGAGGGTAGTGGTAGTGGTGGAGCATCAGCTGGTCGTGGGAAAAAAAATATTGCACCTAAGTCTGGAGCTGTGGAGCCAGGTTCGTCGTCTGGCTACACAAGGCCTCGAACGCTCCCTTTTCTGGGAGTAGGAAAACCGCTTTTAAAGCCGGAGCAGCAAGAGCAAGTTTTGGCTTATCTTGCTGACTCAGCCTCTAGCTCTTTTGCCTCCTCTCGTGAAACTGGTAAATGTCAAAGCAGCGCGTCGTTAGTGGATGTTCACGGTCAGGGACAAGTCGCTTCCTTGTCCTCTTCAGCAAAAACAACAACAGAGAAGAATGCAGCAGGCGACACAACGGGTTACTCCATGGAGCTCTTTACACATACCGTCCCTGGCTTAGAAAGTGAAGCAGTTAACAGTCCATGCCCATTACAAGTTGAATCTGACATGGAGTGCACTGATGCACAGCCACAGCCAGACTACTATGCTGGTCCTTTGACTCAGACCACAACATTGCCCTCGCAGGGTAATGATCAAGAATCAGACCCTGATGAGACTATGTTGCCCCATCACGAACGCTATACCACCGACCGACACGGTGACACAGACGAAGTTGCACACAAGCTACAAGAAGAGGTAATAGATGACCCAGTTCTTGACCCCGATTGGCAGCCATTGGGGGAACAGGGTGCAGGCGGCAGCAGTTCTGAAGCGGAGGAGGAGGGGCCGCAGCGGGCATCAACATCGCAACAGGTTCCATCTGCCGGGCCCGTATCTTGCCCAAAACGCGTGGCAAAGCCAAAACCTGTTGGAGGACAGCGTGGCCATCCGGTTAAAGCTCAGTCTGCAATGCCTGAAAAGGTATCCGATGCTAGAAAGAGTGCAGTCTGGCATTTTTTTAAACAACATCCAATTGATCAGCGCAAAGTCATCTGTCAAAAATGTTCAACTACCTTAAGCAGAGGACAGAATCTGAAAAGTCATGCATTTGCAAGCCTGGACTAACTACCAAACGTCCCTTAAGGTTGTAGCACCCTCGGCCAATGAAGCTAGTCAGCAACGCAACATCCCTTCCGGCAGTGTAGGGCCACCATTTTCCGCACCACCTTCAGTATCTGTGCAGGTTTCTTTGCCAGGCCAAAGCAGTCAGGGTCAGGGAATCACCAGTTTCGTAGTAGGAAACACTGCATCTAGGGCACCGGCGGCAACAATACCATCTCCCACCGTCTCTCAGTCTGCCATGTCCACCGGCACCCCCGCTAGTTCCACGATCTCCAGCTCTCCAGTCCAGCTCACCCTACATGAGACTATGGTTAGAAAAAGGAAGTACTTAGCCTCGCATCCGCGTACACAGGGTTTGAACGCCCACATAGCTAGACTAATCTCGTTAGAGATGATGCCCTACCGGTTAGTTGAAAGCGAAGCTTTCAAAGCCCTGATGGAATACGCTGTACCACACTACGAGCTACCCAGTCGACACTTTTTTTCCAGAAAAGCCATCCCAGCTCTCCACCAGCATGTTAAAGATCGCATCGTCCATGCACTCAGGCAATCTGTGAGCACAAAGGTGCACCTGACAACAGATGCATGGACCAGTAGGCATGGCCAGGGACGTTACGTGTCCATCACGGCACACTGGGTGAATGTTGTGGATGCAGGGTCCACAGGGGACAGCAAGTTTGGGACAGTTCTGCCTAGCCCACGGTCTAGGAAACAGTTGGCTATAGCCGTTCGCACCCCCTCCTCCTCCTCTTCGTCCTCTTGCAGAAGCGAGAGCTCGTCCACAGACCGCAGTCGCACAACCACTCCATCCGCAGCTGCCACTGTTGCACACCAGTTCTCCCATTATGGGGCAGCTACTGGCAAACGTCAGCAGGCTGTATTGGCTATGAAGTGTTTGGGCGACAACAGACACACCGCGGAAGTTCTGTCCGAGTTCTTGCAGAAAGAAACGCAGTCGTGGCTGGGCACTGTAGATCTTGAGGCAGGCAAGGTAGTGAGTGATAACGGAAGGAATTTCATGGCTGCCATCTCCCTTTCCCAACTGAAACACATTCCTTGCCTGGCTCACACCTTAAACCTGGTGGTGCAGTGCTTCCTGAAAAGTTATCCGGGGTTATCCGACCTGCTCCTCAAAGTGCGTGGACTTTGCTCACATATCCGCCGTTCGCCCGTACACTCCAGCCGTATGCAGACCTATCAGCGTTCTTTGAACCTTCCCCAGCATCGCCTAATCATAGACGTTGCAACAAGGTGGAACTCAACACTGCACATGCTTCAGAGACTGTGCAAACAGAGGCGGGCTGTTATGTTTTTGTGGGAGGATACACATACACGGGCAGGCAGTAGGATGGCAGACATGGAGTTGTCAGGTGTGCAGTGGTCGAAGATTCAAGACATGTGTCAAGTCCTTCAGTGTTTTGAGGAATGCACACGGCTGGTTAGTGCAGACAACGCCATAATAAGCATGAGCATCCCCCTAATGCGTCTGCTGATGCAAAGTTTGACGCACATAAAGGATCAGGCGTCTGCAGCTGAGGAAGAGGAAAGCCTTGATGACAGTCAGCCATTGTCTGGCCAGGGCAGTGTACAGGACGAGTTAGCGGGCGAAGAGGAGGAGGAGGACGAGGAGGATGATGGGGATGATTATATTTTTAATGAGGAAGCTTTTCCGGGGCCACTGGAAATTGGTGGCGCGGCAAGGCCGGGTTCTGGTTTTTGGAGGGACACAAGTGACGTGGATTTGCCTGAAACTGCCCCTCAACCAAGCACAACCGCAGATTTGAGAACTGGAACTTTGGCCCACATGGCGGATTATGCCTTACGTATCCTCAAAAGGGACACACGCATAACTAAAATGATGAACGATGACGATTACTGGTTGGCCTGCCTCCTTGATCCTCGCTATAAAGGCAAATTGCAAAATATAATGCCACATGAGAACTTGGAACTAATATTAGCAACCAAACAATCAACTCTTGTTGACCGTTTGCTTCTGGCATTCCCTGCACACAGCGCCCGTGATCGTTCTCACACGAGCTGCAGGGGCCAGCAGACCAGAGGAGTTAGAGGGGCAGAAATCAGAAGTGGCGTTGGCCAGAGGGGTTTTCTGACCAGGTTGTGGAGTGATTTTGCTATGACCGCAGACAGGACAGGTACTGCAGCATCAATTCAAAGTGACAGGAGACAACATTTGTCCAGTATGGTTACAAACTATTTTTCATCCCTTATCGATGTTCTCCCTCAACCGTCATTCCCATTTGATTACTGGGCATCAAAATTAGACACCTGGCCAGAATTGGCAGAATATGCATTGCAGGAGCTTGCTTGCCCGGCAGCTAGTGTCCTATCAGAAAGAGTATTCAGTGCTGCAGGTTCAATACTAACAGAAAAAAGGACTCGTCTGGCTACCCAAAATGTAGATGATCTAACCTTCATTAAAATGAACCACAACTGGATTTCGAAATCTTTTGCCCCACCTTGCCCGGCTGACACCTAGCTTTCCTATGAAAAGGTCTTGCCTGTGGACTATTCTGAATGCCTTTTCCAATCTCGTAATTTTCTGCACCTGATTGTCCAGCATACGACATGTTTACACCTAACTAAATGGCCAAACTCCCCACACGGGGCCGTGGTATCGACACTTGGCGACAGCACCCGTGAGAGTGCTGTTTGTCTGAAGAGGTGGGTGTGCCCGCTTTTGGTCGACGGCACTGCCACTGGGTCCCTCCTAGTACAATAAAGTGTCTCTGGCGGTGGTGGTGCGCACCCAACGTCAGACACACCGTTGTAATATGAGGGGCCCTGGGCCTGTACCGCCGGCCACAAGACAGTTCCCCCCCCCCCCCAGCTCAAACAGTGCTCTACCACTTGCAAAATTATCTCACAGCTCCACCAATGTTTAGTCTATGCGCTGACATCCTTCAATGCCTGCCACTGACAATACCATTGTATTGACATTTTTGTTATGTTAGGCCTTCGAAGCCTGTCTGCGGTCACTCCTTCCACTATGCCTCCACTGACCACACCACTGCTGCCCGTGTACCCCTGGAACCAATTTAAAATTGCCTACAGCCAGCCCAATTTTTTTACTTTAGGCCTTCGATGCCTGTCTGCGGTGACTCCTTCCACTAGGCCTCCACTGACCACACCACTGCTGCCCGTGTACCCCTGGAACCAATTTAAAATTGCCTACAGCCAGCCCAATTTTTTTATTTTAGGCCTTCGATGCCTGTCTGCGGTCACTCCTTCCACTAGGCCTCCACTGACCAGGCCACTGCTGCCCGTGTACCCCTGGAACCAATTTAAAATTGCCTACAGCCATGTGTTATTATTTTAGGCCTTCGATGCCTGTCTGCGGTCACTCCTTCCACTAGGCCTCCACTGACCACACCACTGCTGCCCGTGTACCCCTGGAACCAATTTAAAATTGCCTACAGCCATGTGTTATTATTTTAGGCCTTCGATGCCTGTCTGCGGTCACTCCTTCCACTAGGCCTCCACTGACCACACCACTGCTGCCCGTGTACCCCTGGAACCAATTTAAAATTGCCTACATCCAGCCCAATTTTTTTATTTTAGGCCTTCGATGCCTGTCTGCGGTCCATTCTTTCTACTACTACTACACTGACCAGGCCACTGCTGCCCGTGTTCCCCTGGAACCAATTTAAAATTGCCAACAGCAATGTGTTATTATGTTAGGCCTTCGATGCCTGTTTGCGGTCACTCCTTCCAATAGTTCTCCACTGACCAGACCAATGCTGGCCGTGTACCCCTGGAACCCAGCTGAAAGTGCATGTAGCCTCCTTTTTTTCTTTGTTTTATATTTAGAAAGCCCAGATGAACTACGCTGTGCAACAGTTCAAGCTACCCAGTCGACATTTCTTTTGCGAGAAAAGCCATCCCAGCCCTCCACCGGCATGAAAAAGTCTGCATTGTCATAGCACTCAGGCAATCAAACAGTAGAAAGGTGCACCTGACAAGAGACGCATGGACCAGTAGGCATGTCCACAAAAAGTTACGTGTCCATTACGGCGCACTGGGTTAATGTGTTGGATGCATGGTCCACAGGGGACAGCCTACAAAGTCTGTCTGCAGTCCCTAATTCCAATTTTCCTCCGCTGACCACACCACTGCTGCCCGTGTACCCCTGGAACCAATTTTACAGTGTCTACAGCCTAATTTTGTTATGTTAGGCCTACTACGCCTGTCTGCGGTCCCTCCTTCCAATACTCGTCCACTGACCACACCACTGCTGCCCGTGGACCCCTGGAACCTATTTTTAATTGCATAGAGCATCCTTTTTTTAATAGTAGGCGTACAAAGTCTGTCTGCGGTCCACTATTGAAATTGTCCTCCACTGCCCAGAGCACTGCTGCTTGTGTACCCCTGTAACTTTTTTAAGCTGTAGTGAGCCACATTTTTGGGTTAAGTCCTACTACCTGTGTCGGTCTGCGCCACTCAATTCAGCTGTGTTCCTTTGAAAAAAGCTGAGCGTCAATAGTCTTGTTTTCAGCCTCTAGGAATTTTAAAACTGCATTGGGGGTACAACTTTGGTAGGGCCTACTAACGGTGTCTGCCTCCCCAAGGTGTGCCCCAGGTTTCCTCGCCATTGCTTCGATCTTAATGCTCTCGTTTAGTAGTTGTTGGAAACTACACTGCATTAGGCCTACAAATTGGGTATGGGGTGTAGAGAGATGGTGTGTTCCACTCCAAGGTGTTCTCCAGGTTACCTTTCCTGAGCTCCGATCTTCCGGCTCTCGTTTAGTAGTTCTTGGACACTACACTGCATTAGGCCTACAAATTGGGTATGGGGTGTAGAGAGATGGTGTGTTCCACTCCAAGGTGTTCTCCAGGTTGCCTTTCCTGAGCTTCGATCTTCCGGCTCTCGTTTAGTAGTTGTTGGAAACTACACTGCATTAGGCCTACAAATTGGGTATGGGGTGTAGAGAGATGGTGTGTTCCACTCCAAGGTGTTCTCCAGGTTGCCTTTCCTGAGCTTCGATCTTCCGGCTCTCGTTTAGTAGTTGTTGGAAACTATGCTGCATTAGGCCTACAAATTGGGTATGGGGTGTAGAGAGATGGTGTGTTCCACTCCAAGGTGTTCCCCAGGTTTCCTCGCCAATGCTTCGATCTTCATGCTCTCGTTTAGTAGTTGTTGGAAACTACACTGCATTAGGCCTACAAATTGGGTATGGGGTGTAGAGAGATGGTGTGTTCCACTCCAAGGTGTTCTCCAGGTTGCCTTTCCTGAGCTTCGATCTTCCGGCTCTCGTTTAGTAGTTGTTGGAAACTACGCTGCATTAGGCCTACAAATTGGGTATGGGGTGTAGAGAGATGGTGTGTTACACTCCAAGGTGTTCTCCAGGTTGCCTTTCCTGAACTTCTATCTTCAGGCTCTCATTAAATTGTGGTTAAACGGAACAACTGCATTTGGCGTACTAGTTGGTTTGGGGCCTACTATCGGTGTCTGCCACTCCTTGCTGTTCTCCTGGTTTCCTGTCCTGAAATTCCATTTTCAGGCTCTCGTTAAGTAGTTGTTAATGTTAGACTGCATTTGACCCACTAGTTGGGTTGGGGCCTACTATCGGTGTCTGCCACTCCTTGCTGTTCTCCTCCACTGAACAAAGCTGTGCCGCCTGTTTACTACGGTTGCCAATTTTGAACTGCATTTCGACTACTTACTGATTTGGGCCTACTCTCTGTGTCAGCCTCTCATTCCAGTTGTCCTCCACTGCAATGCCCCCTGGTTAGTCCTGTGTTACCAATTTTGAACTGCATTTAGCCAACTTTATTCTTTGGGCCTATATCTGTGTTTCCTCCTCATCCTGCCCATTGCCCAGCCAGTGATAGATGAGTCTGCTGGTACATTGACCCATAACGCAAAATTCCCCGTGCACGCTACACAGCAAGATTGTGACCCTGCTGAAAGTCAGGTTCCTCTTCCCGCATACCATACCACCTTACACGGGGACAAAGAGGAAGGTGCAGATGAAAGTGCAGGTTCCTTCATCAGGTGGGGGGAGGAATACTAGTTCGCGACGTCACTGGCACAGGGCCTCTCATAGTACGCAAAAGTGTTGCTGCCGGTGGGAGGCGCCCCCGCCATGCAAACACACCGCTGTACTTTGAGGGGCCCTGTGCCAGTGCCAATGCCAACGAGTGGGCCCCCCCTGCTTGCTCAGGATCACAGCACTTGCAAAGTTGAAATACTTACCTCTCCCTGCTCCACTGCCGTGACGTGGTCCAGATTTACTGGGCCCACTAATTACTTGAACCAGCCCTACCCCCCACAACTTTAGCCAAATGACCCCCAATTTCAAATGCCTTCCAATTATTATAAGGTAAATTACGATTGACAAGCTTCTGTAACAAGAATGGATGTTTTTGCCATTAAAATGGGCAGTGTAGGTGTTTTCCTGGCCTCCACTCACTGCCGACTATGCTCCCCCATTGACTTGCATTGGGTTTCGTGTTTCGGGCGATACCCGACTTTTCGCGATAATCGGCCGATTCCACTCGACTCGACTTCTAAGATAGTCGGGTTTCGCGACTTAGCAATGCTAAGCTCCAAATTGTTTCTTCTCCAAAACAAAGCATCTTTTTCATTTTCTTCCCTTTCATGGTGGATTTATGGAGGATTTCTGTGGTTCTGACTTTTAGGGTTAGTTCACACCACTGTATAACGCGGCCGAGTGCGATTATTTTCTCATGCCGATTCGGCAGGAGAAAACGATGGCAGCATGCTGCAAGTGGCTTCGATATTCGGATCACACGCAACCATACAAATCTGTGGATGCGTGTGAAACATCGGACTGCACTCGGATGTCATCCTTGTGGAGTCCGGTTTACATATAGCAGCATAATAATTTACTGAATTCTTCAGTACTACCCAAGCAACCACTAATTTGAGCTAAAGGATTTCATGGCTATATACTGTACTTGCTTTGTGACTTTTGCACCCATAAAGTAAACCATGGTTTACTTTTTTTTACTCTGAAAGTCAGTGGCCAGATACTACAATAATGGACACCATTGCATATATTTTTGAACATAGTTGACTATCCATCAAGCAGATTAAAAAACATATTCTTCTGTAATCTGGTGTGAACACAGCGTAATATATCTTCACAGAATAGATAAACTATGTACCCTTGCAAATATAATTACAAAAATATTGTGCATGGCAAATGTGAAAACCGAACAGAAGGTGATTTAACCGTTCAGAGAAACGCACTCATGCATTAGCATTTTAAAGAAATTTGGATGGTAATGCAGAAAATTGCCTACAGCATTACAGCAAACTGCAATAAGGAACAGCTTTCCATTTAGGCTCTGTAAAAGGACGCAATATTCACCAAGCATAAGGCTTTGTGAGAATCTCAAACTTTGCTTAAGAGTTTCTTCTGAAATCCCATCTGTGTAGATTGGCAGAGTTTATTTTAATGCAAATTGATCCAATAGAACATTTCTTTTCGACACTTATTTTAGTCACATGATTATTACTGCTTTAAAACCAGGATATATTATGGATTATTGACCATAGTCGAATTACCAGATTGGATTAATAGCTTTAATTTCCTATATATTTGATTATTTGGTTATCTATCTGAAAATCAGCCTTAATAATTAGTATGTATAAGGGCAGGTGCAGACAAGCGTATTTGCTGTCTTAGTACAATCCGACAAAACATCGAATTGCACTCGGACCAACAGTCAATGGATCCATGCTCAAGTCCGAAAACACTTCATGCCCAAGTTTGATCTGAGATTCAGATCATACTCAGCTGTGCAAATCAGTGAGTGTGTATGTTAGGTGTCAAGTTCCTGCCTCTACACAGGGGGAATCTCAAACCATCTCCGTTGCGGCCTCCCATGCTTCTCCAGCCACAGTGAAGTCTGCTCAGCGGAGACATCGGTCCCAGCGTCTAGCTCAGGCTGAGTGCACGTCAGATCGCTGATCTAACACAGTGCACAGCAAAGTGTCACATCAGCGATCTGTCACTTTACTGTGATGTCCCCCCCTGGGGCAAGGTAAAAAAGTAAAAAAAAAAAAAAAATTACATGTGTAAAAAAAAAAAAATCCTAAATAAATAATTAAAAAAATATATTGTTCCAATAAATACATTTCTTTATCTAATTAAAGAAAAAAAAAGTATACATATTTAGTATCGCCGCGTCCACAACGACCCAACCTATAAAACTGTCCCACTAATTAACCCCTTCAGTGAACACCATAAAAAAAAACGAGGCAAAAAACGCTTTATTATCATACCACTGAACAAAAAGTGGAATAACACGCGATCAAAAAGACGGATATAAATAACCATGGTACCACTAAAAACGACATCTTGTCCTGCAAAAAACCAACCACCATACAGCATCATCAGCGAAAAAATAAAAAAGTTATAGTCCTCAGAATAAAGCGATGCAAAATAATTATTTTTTTATAAAATAGTTTTTATCGTATAAAAGCGCCAAAACATAAAAAAAATGATATAAATGAGGTATCGATGTAATCGTACTGACACAGGACACATTGGACAACAACTTTTGGGGTCCATATTTTTCCTGTTACCCTTGGGAAAATACAAAAACTGGGGGCTAAAACATAATTTTTGTGGAAAAAAAAAAGATTTTTTATTTTCACGGCTCTGCGTTATAAACTGTAGTGAAACACTTGGGGGTTCAAAGTTCTCACAACACATCTAGATAAGTTCCTTGGGGGGTCTAGTTTCCAATATGGGGTCACTTGCGGGGGGTTTCTACTGTTTAGTTACATCAGGGGCTCTGCAAGTGCAACGTGATGCCTGCAGACCAATCCATCTAAGTCTGCATTCTAAATGGCGCTCCTTCCCTTCCAAGCTCGGCCATGCGCCGAAACGGTGGTTCCCCCCCACATATGGGGTATCAGCGTACTCAGGACAAATTGGAAAACAACTCTTGGGGTTCAATTTCAACTGTTACCCTTGGAAAAATACAAAACTGGGGGCTACAAAATAATTTTTGTGGAAAAAAAAGATTTTTTAGTTTCACGGCTCTGCGTTATAAACTGTAGTGAAACACTTGGGGGTTCAAAGCTCTCACAGCACATCTAGATAAGTTCCTTGGGGGGTCTAGTTTTCCATAGGGGGGTCACTTGTGGGGGGTTTCTACTGTTTAGGTACATTAGGGGCTCTGCAAACGCAATGTGATGTCTGCAGACCATTCCATCTAAGTCTGCATTCCAAATGGCGCTCCTTCCCTTCCGAGCCCTCCCATGCGCCCAAACGGTGGTTCCCCCCACATATGGGGTATTAGCGTACTCAGGACAAATTGGACAACAACTTTTGGGGTCCAATTTCTCCTGTTACCCTTGGGAAAATACATAACTGGGGGCTAAAATATAATTTTTGTGGGAAAATGATTTTTTTTTTTTTTCACGGCTCTGCGTTATAAACTGTAGTGAAACACTTGGGGGTTCAAAGCTCTCACAACACATCTAGATGAGTTCCTTAGGGGGTCTACTTTCCAAAATGGTGTCACTTGTGGGGGTTTCCACTGTTTTGGCACATCAGGGGCTTTCCAAAAGCCACATGGCGTCCCATCTCAATTTCAGTCAATTTTGCATTGAAAAGTCAAATGGCGCTCCTTCCCTTCCGAGCTCAGCCATGCGCCCAAACAGTGGTTTACCCCCACATATGGGGTATCAGTGTATTCAGGACAAATTGCGCAACAACTTTTGTGGTCCAATTTCTTCTCTTACCCTTGGGAAAATAAAAAAGTGGGGGCGAAAAATCATTTTTGGGAAAAAATATGATTTTTTATTTTTAAGGCTCTGCATTATAAACTTCTGTGAATCACTTAATGGGTCAAAGTGCTCACCACAGATTTATATAAGTTCCTTAGGGGGTCTACTTTCCAAAATGTTGTCACTTGTGGGGGGTTTCAATGTTTAGGCACATCAGGGGCTCTCCAAACGCAACATGGCGTCCCATCTCAATTCCAGTCAATTTTGCATTTAAAAGTCAAATGGCGCTCCTTCGCTTCCGAGCTCTGCCATGCACCCAAACAGTGGTTTACCCACACATATGGGGTATCGGCGTACTCAGGACAAATTGTACAACAACTTTTGGGCTCCAATTTCTTCTCTTACCCTTGGGAAAATAAAAAATTGGGGGCGAAAAATCATTTTTGTGAAAAAATATGATTTTTTATTTTTACGGCTCTGCATTATAAACTTCTGTGAAGCACTTGTTGGGTCAAAGTGCTCACCACACATCTAGATAAGTTCCTTAAGGGGTCTACTTTCCAAAATGATGTCACTTGTGGGGATTTCGATGTTTAGGCACATCAGGGGCTCTCCAAACGCAACATGGCATCCCATCTCAATTCCTGTCAATTTTGCATTGAAAAGTAAAATGGCGCTCCTTCCCTTCCGAGCTCTGCCATACGCCCAAACAATGGTTTACACCCATATATGGGGTATCAGCGTACTCAGGATAAATTGGACAACAATTTTTGAGGTCCAATTTCTTCTCTTACTCTTGGGAAAATAAAAAATTGGGGGTGAAAAATCATTTTTGTGGAAAAATATGATTTTTTTATTTTTACAGCTCTGCATTATAAACTTCTGTGAAGCAATTGGTGGGTCAAAGTGGTCACCACACATCTAGATAAGTTCCTTAGGGTGTCTACTTTCCAAAATGGTGTCACTTGTGGGGGGTTTCAATGTTTAGGCACATGAGGGGCTCTCCAAACGCAACATGGCGTCCCATCTCAATTCCTGTCATTTTTGCATTGAAAAGTCAAATGGCGCTCCTTCGCTTCCGAGCTCTGTCATGCGCCCAAACAGTGGTTTACCCCCACATATGGGGTATCAGCGTACTCAGGACAGATTGTACAACAACGTTTGGCATCCATTTTATCCTGTTACCCTTGGTAAAATAAAACAAATTGGAGCTTAAATAAATTTTGTGTGAAAAAAAGTTAAATATTCATTTTTATTTAAACATTCCAAAAATTCCTGTGAAACCCCTGAAGGGTTAATAAACTTCTTGAATGTGGTTTTGAGCACCTTGAGGGGTGCAGTTTTTAGAATGGTGTCACACTTGGGTATTTTCTATCATATAGACCCCTCAAAATGACTTCAAATGAGATGTGGTCCCTAAAAAAAAAATGGTGTTGTAAAAATGAGAAATTGCTAGTCAACTTTTAACCCTTATAACTCCCTAACAAAAAAAAATTTTGGTTCCAAAAGTGTGCTGATGTAAAGTAGACATGTGGGAAATGTTACTTATTAAGTATTTTGCATGACATATCTCTGTGATTTAAGGGCATAAAAATTTAAAGTTGGAAAATTGCGAAATTTTCAAAATTTTTGTCAAATTTCCGTTTTTTTCACAAATAAACGCAAGTTATATCGAATAAATTTTACCACTACCATGAAGTACAATATGTCACGAGAAAACAATGTCAGAATCACCGGGATCCATTAAAGCGTTCCAGAGTTATAACCTCATAAAGGGACAGTGGTCAGAATTGTAAAAATTGGCCCGGTCATTAAAGTGCAAACCAGCCTCGGGGCTTAAGGGGTTAACATTGTAATGGGTAAGAGAAGTTGAAAAGCAATGTCTGACTTTCATTTGTTCATTTTCATAGATATTTTATTTATTATTACTTTTGTAATACTTTTGTCAGATTCAAGTTATTTATGTGACCATTGTGGGATTTTCTGTCATTAAACGAGGGGTACCAACAATTGACTCCAGTCTGAGTATTTCCCATACCCTAGTAGACATTGCCAGCACTGAATAGACAGTGATAGTGTATGAAGCATCCACCCTATTGACAAGGGAAATGTTTCTGACCAATCCATTTATTTGTATACTCTTAGAGGAATAACTAAGAGATTAAAGCAGGCTTTAAACAGAAAAGTGTTTCAGCATTGTAATGTCATGGTGCTTATGGAAGCAGACCTGTCACTATAGCTGGCAGATTGTCTTTAATTAATATGAGCAATAGTGTATAGTGAAAGTTAGTATCTAACCTAATGTAAAATGATGGTTTCCCACATCCATGAAACGCGGACTGTGCGGATTGGAAGACCCGGCCCAATCACAGCTGAGCTCACTGCTTTATAGTATATATGACTATGAAGCAATTAGGTCAAGTCAAGAGACCCAGCAATCGGACCGGGTGGTCCCACTCGAGTAGGGTCTGGGTTCATGGATGTGGGAATCTGGAATAAAGCAGTGAAGGATACTAAAGGTCTAACTATATGCAAATGTAAAATGAAAGTACGTGGTACAACGGGATTGACGCCACTGTGTTTTGTGTTTCTGCAGGAACGTTTAATGGCATAAGAGTTTACAAATGTTTGTTTTTTTATCTAGTGGCTATAAAATTATTCAGCAGATTCAGAGATTGTCTCTGCGCAATGATCAATCATCAAATTATCTCTGGTTCTGAACATTCAGTCATATGAACCATAAACTGGTCCCTTAGGGAGTCTGTGTTCCAACAATGCTGAAATAACAAAGATGGCAATGCAATAATCTGATTTAAAACCCTTTAAGGCTTTTTACTGAATATGTAATAAATGTGTGACCCTCTGCTGGGAAAAAAGAAAAACTGTACATATTAAACATAGTGAATTAAAACCTGGATTGTGCTCAGGCCACGGGAATTTACTCCACAGGCTTTTTCATAACTATTCATAACTGATTAAATTATATTAAATCATTAGGACACTTTTCTCTTAAATCTACACGAAGCCAGTTAGTGTCAAGTTCAATGAGCTTTTCTTAGGACATTGTTAAAGGGAAGGTTCTGCGCTATTACATTAATGGTCTAGTCTTAGGATAGGTCATCAATATGTGATTGATGGTGGTGCGACACCTGGCCCATCCACCAATCAACCGTCCTCATAGTCAACGGCAGCCAGATGTGCAGAACTGTGCTTCTCCGTCAATTGTATAATGGGCGTACATCCACCACTATTCAAATCAATAAGGGGCGAATGTGCAGTACACGACCACAATACCATTGATGGAGCTGCCGGCACTGGGAACAGCTTATCAGCAGGGATACCAAGGGAAAAACTCCATGATGAACTCTCCTAAGGATAGGCCATCAATGTAAAAGTCCCAGACAACTCCTTTAATAAAGACCTATTAGCTTTATTGACACTTTTATTCTAGTGAATGCCTATATTCCATATGAAATAACAATTATTAAACGTATTATTAGATCTTCATATCATGCTGTTCCTCTGTAAAAAAAAATTGGTTTTATCATTTCATTTGTGAAAGAATTATTGGTAAAATAGCACTGATTGGAGAGTGTAAGTGTATGCATGAACACACCTCAACTAGCACAACCCAGTTGTATAATTTTTTGTAACTTTCTAACAGGAATAACAAATATGTTAATAATGAATCATCATTAAAGAGGTTGTCCAATACTTTACTATTGATGACTCCTCCTTAGGATAGGTCATCGATGTCTGAGCGGTTGGAGTCCGACACCCGGCTATTCCGCCGATCAACGGTGTCGGTGTTGGCCGGAAATGCTCAATTGCGGAGCTGGGTGTCGGATCCTGACCGATCAGACATTGATAACCGATCCTAACGATAGGTCATCAATGATAGTAGGCAACCTCTTTAAGCAGTAACTTGCTATGAATTAGCAACCGATATATATTTTCTTAGAACTTTACCATTTCTTTCCTCAGCTACTTATTTTCCAAATGTAAGAATAACAACTGTGTCCGCAGAAACTTTGAGCACTGATTGAACAGCATCACTGTTAAAGGGAACCTGTCACGTCGTTTATAGCTTTTAGACTGACCCCACTGTGCGATTAGAGATGCAATGTGCATCACTGACATGGTTTTCTCAAAGAAGCTCCAAGAATTATGTTTAAAAAACACTTTATATCATTAGTGTACTACCTCACATACCTTTTCTTTCAGTCATAGGGGTGGCGCTTTTTATAGTTTCAGTCACGGATCAGTCAGTGTCGTGTTCAAGTTATGCACATTGCTGTTAGACAGCCTGAATACATGAGCGGATTCCCTAACAAACAGGCAATCCCTGCATGTATTCAGGCTGTCTATCAGCCGCAAATCATGCAGCTGCGGGACTCAAACATAATCTATGATCACGCCCCAGATATTCGGAGAACACCCGAGCATGCTCGGAAAACCAGAGTTAACTAGCACACTTGCTCATCACTAACGACAACCCTAAGCCCTATTTTTGTGTATATGCTAAATTAAATGGATCTACTCACACTAAGAAGTTAATTTCTGTTGAACAACCTTATAAAATATATATTATTCATGAATGAATAACTAAAACATGTTATTTATGCATTATGCACTGTGTAAATGGTTAAATAGGTTATTTCTAGGGACAGACATTCCAAATTAAGTCCACTAAATGAACAGCATTATGAACTTGTTTCATCAGAATAACAATTTAATGTCTGGTGGATGCTTTCAAATTTTGCTTTTCTTTCAAATAGTGTATAATGTTATGTATAGTGTCTAAAGGATAATGTTAAGAATAAAGTAGTGTAGGAGTATTGAAGAGTGTCTAACTCATTTCAAGTGATTGTCATTTACATTTTTGAGCTGTGCCCAGAGACATCAACTTTCAGAGACAGACTTTGTATCTTAGGCTGGAGTCACTCTACCGTATAACATGGCTGAGTGTTAAGCAATAAAACATCGCATTGCACTCGCCAAATGTGCAACAGAGTATTTTTTTGGTTGTACTTTGACTTTTCGTGTTCCACATCTTAATTATGTAGCAGGGGTTGGGGTAACCCCCTCATAGAATATAATGTGGTCCCCTTATAGAATATAATGTATTCTCTCTCATGGAATATAATGCAGCCCCCCTCATTGAATATAATGCAGCCCCCTCATGGAATATAATGCAGCCCCCCTCATGGAATATAATGCAGCCCCCCTCACAGAATATAATGTAGCCCCCTCAAATAATATAATGCAGCCCCCCATAGAATATAGTGCAGCCTCCCTCATAGGGTATAATGCAGCACCCCACAAAATATAATGCAACCCCCTCATAAGGTATCATGCATCCCCCCATAGAATATAATGTAGCACCCTCATAGGGTATAAAGCAGTCCCCCTCATACAGTATAATGCATCCACTCCACACAGAATATAATGCAGCCCCCTCAGGGCATAATGCAACCTCCTCATAAGGTATAATGCAGCCCCCCATAGAATATACTGTAGCCCCCTCATATTATGACGTAGCCCCCAGAATATAATGTAGGATAATGTTAAGAATAAAGTAGTGTAGGAGTATTGAAGAGTGTCTAACTCATTTCAAGTGATTGTCATTTACATTTTTCAGCTGTGCCCAGAGACATCAACTTTCAGAGACAGACTTTGTATCGTAGGCCGGAGTCACTCTACCATATAACATGGCTCAGTATTAAGCAATAAAACATCGCATTGCACTCGCCAAATGTGCAACAGATTATTTTTTGGTTTTACTTTGACTTTTCCTGTTCCACATCTTAATTATGTAGCAGGGGTTGGGGTAACCCCATCATAGAATATAATGTGGCCCCCTCATAGAATATAATGTATTCTCCGTCATGGAATATAATGCAGAACCCCTCATGGAATATAATGCAGCCCCCTCATGGAATATAATGCAGCCCCCCTCAAATAATATAATGCAGCCCCCCTCACAGAACCAGGGATTCAAGCTTGAGGAGGCTAATTTGCATATTCCAGGTGCCTTCTGGGAAAGCGAAGAGTCTCCCTAAGCTAGAAGATCGTTGGGTACAGCCGGGACCAGCTGCTTGGAAAGAATCACCAAACCGCGCGCCGTAAGGCGCGCGAATTTTTGCCTGTAGGACATTATTGCAAGAGAGCTTGGCTGAGTAGATTACACAAGAAGGAAAACACACAGCAAGTCAGCAGGATCTAGGAGCAACATGGCAGATGTGACAACCTACATGGTGAGCTGCAGCATGTGCTACATGTTCACAGATCGACCAGAAGAAGAATTAAATTTCACCTGTCAGAAGTGTAGACTAGTGGCCCTTTTAGAAGAAAAGGTGCGGGGTCTGGAAGAAAGAATAGCAACCTTGAAACTCATCAAAGAGAATGAAGACTTTCTAGACAGAACAGAAGCATCTCTACTGGTCACAGAAGGTGAAAAAAGTGTCAGAGAACCTCCAAAAGCAGATGAGTGGAAGCATGTGACCAAAAGAAGCAAGAAGACCATGGAGAAATCACCAACCACACAACTGAAGAACCGATATCAAATCTTTGTAGAGGATGAAGATGGCACACCTAAGGATGAAGCAATACCAGCAAGCAAAAAAGAAAAGGGCACACAGCAACAAGTGACAGCAAAAAGTACAGCCAAGAAGCAACGAAGAGTGGTGGTGGTGGGAGACTCACTACTGAGAGGCACAGAAGCAGCCATCTGCAGACCGGACATAACTGCAAGAGAAGTATGCTGCCTTCCAGGTGCGATGATTAAGGATGTGACCGATAGGATACCAAAGCTCTTCAGCTTCAAGGACGTCCACCCATTTCTTCTGATACATGTTGGCACCAATGACACGGCAAGGAAGGACCTACCGACAATCTGCAAAGACTTTGAAGAGTTGGGGAAGAAAGTAAAGGAACTGGATGCACAGGTAGTTTTTTCTTCTATCCTTCCAGTAGACGGGCATGGCACCAGGAGATGGAACAGGATCCTTGATGCAAACAACTGGCTAAGACGATGGTGCAGACAACAAGGATTCGGATTCCTGGACCACGGTGTGAATTACTTGTACGATGGACTCCTCGCCAGAGACGGACTACACCTCAACAAACCTGGGAAATACACATTCGCCAGAAGACTCGCTACACTCATCAGGAGGGCGTTAAACTAGAAGAAGAGGGGACGGGAAGAAAAACATTAGACTTGAACAAAGAAGATCCAGGAAAACATACTCAGAAGGGAGGTAAGAACATTTCTAAAACAATCCACAGCGAGGAGATTGGAACAAAACAAAATCCTCTAAACTGCATGCTTGCAAACGCCAGAAGCCTGACAAACAAGATGGAAGAACTAGAAGCAGAAATATCTACAGGTAACTTTGACATAGTGGGAATAACCGAGACATGGTTAGATGAAAGCTACAGTCTGTTTAGAAAGGATCGTAAAAATCGGAGAGGAGGAGGGGTTTGTCTCTATGTAAAGTCTTGTCTAAAGTCCACTTTAAGGGAGGATATTAGCGAAGGAAATGAGGATGTCGAGTCCATATGGGTCGAAATTCATGGAGGGAAAAATGGTAACAAAATTCTCATTGGGGTCTGTTACAAACCCCCAAATATAACAGAAACCATGGAAAGTCTACTTCTAAAGCAGATAGATGAAGCTGCAACCCATAATGAGGTCCTGGTTATGGGGGACTTTAACTACCCGGATATTAACTGGGAAACAGAAACCTGTGAAACCCATAAAGGCAACAGGTTTCTGCTAATAACCAAGAAAAATTATCTTTCACAATTGGTGCAGAATCCAACCAGAGGAGCAGCACTTTTAGACCTAATACTATCTAATAGACCTGACAGAATAACAAATCTGCAGGTGGTCGGGCATCTAGGAAATAGCGACCACAATATTGTACAGTTTCACCTGTCTTTCACTAGGGGGAATTGTCAGGGAGTCACAAAAACACTGAACTTTAGGAAGGCAAAGTTTGACCAGCTTAGAGATGCCCTTAATCTGGTAGACTGGGACAATATCCTCAGAACTAATAATACAGATAATAAATGGGAAATGTTTAAGAACATCCTAAATAGGCAGTGTAAGCGGTTTATACCTTGTGGGAATAAAAGGACTAGAAATAGGAAAAACCCAATGTGGCTAAACAAAGAAGTAAGACAGGCAATTAACAGTAAAAAGAAAGCATTTGCACTACTAAAGCAGGATGGCACCATTGAAGCTCTAAAAAACTATAGGGAGAAAAATACTTTATCTAAAAAACTAATTAAAGCTGCCAAAAAGGAAACAGAGAAGCACATTGCTAAGGAGAGTAAAACTAATCCCAAACTGTTCTTCAACTATATCAATAGTAAAAGAATAAAAACTGAAAATGTAGGCCCCTTAAAAAATAGTGAGGAAAGAATGGTTGTAGATGACGAGGAAAAAGCTAACATATTAAACACCTTCTTCTCCACGGTATTCACGGTGGAAAATGAAATGCTAGGTGAAATCCCAAGAAACAATGAAAACCCTATATTAAGGGTCACCAATCTAACCCAAGAAGAGGTGCGAAACCGGCTAAATAAGATTAAAATAGATAAATGTCCGGGTCCGGATGGCATACATTCACGAGTACTAAGAGAACTAAGTAATGTAATAGATAAACCATTATTTCTTATTTTTAGGGACTCTATAGCGACAGGGTCTGTTCCGCAGGATTGGCGCATAGCAAATGTGGTGCCAATATTCAAAAAGGGCTCTAAAAGTGAACCTGGAAATTATAGGCCAGTAAGTCTAACCTCTATTGTTGGTAAAATATTTGAAACGTTTCTGAGGGATGTTATTCTGGATTATCTCAATGAGAATAACTGTTTAACTCCATATCAGCATGGGTTTATGAGAAATCGCTCCTGTCAAACCAATCTAATCAGTTTTTATGAAGAGGTAAGCTATAGGCTGGACCACGGTGAGTCATTGGACGTGGTATATCTCGATTTTTCCAAAGCGTTTGATACCGTGCCGCACAAGAGGTTGGTACACAAAATGAGAATGCTTGGTCTGGGGGAAATTGTGTGTAAATGGGTTAGTAACTGGCTTAGTGATAGAAAGCAGAGGGTGGTTATAAATGGTATAGTCTCTAACTGGGTCGCTGTGACCAGTGGGGTACCGCAGGGGTCAGTATTGGGACCTGTTCTCTTCAACATATTCATTAATGATCTGGTAGAAGGTTTACACAGTAAAATATCGATATTTGCAGATGATACAAAACTATGTAAAGCAGTTAATACAAGAGAAGATAGTATTCTGCTACAGATGGATCTGGATAAGTTGGAAACTTGGGCTGAAAGGTGGCAGATGAGGTTTAACAATGATAAATGTAAGGTTATACACATGGGAAGAAGGAATCAATGTCACCATTACACACTGAATGGGAAACCACTGGGTAAATCTGACAGGGAGAAGGACTTGGGGATCCTAGTTAATGATTAACTTACCTGGAGCAGCCAGTGCCAGGCAGCAGCTGCCAAGGCAAACAGGATCATGGGGTGCATTAAAAGAGGTCTGGATACACATGATGAGAGCATTATACTGCCTCTGTACAAATCCCTAGTTAGACCGCACATGGAGTACTGTGTCCAGTTTTGGGCACCGGTGCTCAGGAAGGATATAATGGAACTAGAGAGAGTACAAAGGAGGGCAACAAAATTAATAAAGGGGATGGGAGAACTACAATACCCAGATAGATTAGCGAAATTAGGATTATTTAGTCTAGAAAAAAGACGACTGAGGGGCGATCTAATAACCATGTATAAGTATATAAGGGGACAATACAAATATCTCGCTGAGGATCTGTTTATTCCAAGGAAGGTGACGGGCACAAGGGGGCATTCTTTGCGTCTGGAGGAGAGAAGGTTTTTCCACCAACATAGAAGAGGATTCTTTACTCTTAGGGCAGTGAGAATCTGGAATTGCTTGCCTGAGGAGGTGGTGATGGCGAACTCAGTCGAGGGGTTCAAGAGAGGCCTGGATGTCTTCCTGGAGCAGAACAATATTGTATCATACAATTAGGTTCTGTAGAAGGACGTAGATCTGGGGATTTATTATGATGGAATATAGGCTGAACTGGATGGACAAATGTCTTTTTTCGGCCTTACTAACTATGTTACTATGTTACTATGTAATGTAGCCCCCTCAAATAATATAATGCAGCCCCCCATAGAATATAGTGCAGCCTCCCTCATAGGGTATAATGCAGCACCCCACAAAATATAATGCAACCCCCTTATAAGGTATCATGCATCTCCGCATAGAATATAATGTAGCACCCTCATAGGGTATAACGCAGTCCCCTCATACAGTACAATGCATCCCCTCCACACAGAATATAATGCAGCCCCCTCCGGGTATAATGCAACCTCCTCATAAGGTATAATGCAGCCCCCCATAGAATATACTGTAGCTCCCTCATAGTATGACGTAGCCCCCAGAATATAATGTAGAATAATGTTAAGAATAAAGTAGTGTAGGAGTATTGAAGAGAGTCTAACTCATTTCAAGTGATTGCCATTTACATTTTTGAGCTGTGCCCAGAGACATCAACTTTCAGAGACAGACTTTGTATCTTAGGCCGGAGTCACTCTACCATATAACATGGCTGAGTGTTAAGCAATAAAACATCGCATTGCGCTCGCCAAATGTGCAACAGATTATTTTTTGGTTTTACTTTGACTTTTCGTGTTCCACATCTTAATTATGTACCAGGGGTTGGGGTAACCCCCTCATAGAATATAATGTGGCACCCTCATAGAATATAATGTATTCTCCCTCATGGAATATAATGCAGCCCCCCTCATGGAATATAATGCAGCCCCCTCACAGAATATAATGTGGCCCCCTCAAATAATATAATGCAGCCCCCCCATAGAATATAATGTAGCCTCCCTCATAGGGTATAATGCAGCACCACACAAAATATAATGCAACCCCCTCATAAGGTATCATGCATCCCCCCATAGAATATAATGTAGCACCCTCATAGGTTATAACGCAGCCCCCTCATACAGTATAATGCATCCCCTCCACACACAATGTAATGCAGCCCCCTCAGGGTATAATGCAACCTCCTCATAAGGTATAATGCAGCCCCCCATAGAATACACTGTAGCCCCCTCATAGTATGATGTAGCCCCCAGAATATAATGTAGCCCCCTGAGAGAATAATGCAGCCACCACACAGAATATATTGCAGCCCCCCCCCACAGAATATAATGTAGCCTCCTCAAAGTATAATGCAGCTCCCCTCATAGGGTATAATGCAGCCCCACTCCATCATTTTCCTCATCAGCACGGTGGCGCAGTGGTTAGCATTGCAGCCTTGCAGCGCTGGGGTCCTGGGTTCTAATCCCACCTTGGACAACATCTGCAAAGAGTTTGTATGTTCTCTCCGTGTTTGTGTGGGTTTCCTCCGGGCACTCCGGTTTCCTCCCACATTTCAAAGACATACTGATAGGGAATTTAGATTGTGAGCCCCAACGGGGACAGCGATAATAATGTGTGCAAAACTGTAAAGCGCTGCGGAATATGTTAGCGCTATATAAAAATAAAGATTATTAACTGATTATTATTATCACCACCTCCATCATTGCCTTCTCACCCACCACCCCTATCATTGCCCATTCCACCACCTCCATCATTGCCTGCTCCCTCACCACTATTGTCCTTTCCACCACTACCATAATTTTCCTTTCCACCACCTCCATCATTGCTTCCTTCCCCACCACCCCTTCATTGCCCTTTCCACCACCTCCATCATTGCCTCCTCCCCTACAACCACCATTGTCCTTTCCACCACTACCATCATTGTCCTTTCCACCACCTCATCATTGCTTTCTCCCCATCACCCCATCATTGCCCATTCCAACACATCCATCACTGCCTCCCCCCACCACCACCATTATTGTC
The DNA here is from genome assembly GCF_032444005.1 of Ranitomeya imitator. Classification (NCBI taxonomy): domain Eukaryota; kingdom Metazoa; phylum Chordata; class Amphibia; order Anura; family Dendrobatidae; genus Ranitomeya; species Ranitomeya imitator. The sequence goes on along the minus strand of NC_091287.1, from coordinate 457,575,832 downwards.
TTTTCCACCACAACCATCATTGCCTTCTCCCCATCACCCCATCATTGCCCATTCCATTACCTCCATCATTGCCTCCTCCCCCACAACCACCATTGTCCTTTCCACCACTACCATCATTGCCCTTTCCACCACCTCCATCATTGCCTCCTCCCCCACAACCACCATTGTCCTTTCCACCACTACCATCATTGTCCTTTCCACCACCCCATCATTGCTTTCTCCCCCACCACCCCATCATTGGCCATTCCAACACATCCATCACTGCCTCCCCCCACCACCACCATCATTGTCTTTTCCACCACAACCATCATTGCCTCATCCCTCACCACCGCATCATCCTTTCCACCACCACCAACATTGCCTTCTCTCCCACCATTCCCATCACTGTTTTCTCCATCACCCACATCTTTGCCAATCTCCAATACACACACAGCACCACACACACACACAGCACCACATGCACTCACCCAGGCAGACAGAGACACACACCTATCCGCACGTTCCCCACAGCCGCAGCACATCCAGGAAGCAGCATCTTCAGCGCTTGCAGCTTTCTCTCTGAAACATCCGTGCTGAACGATGACATCATCCAGCCGATCTGTGTCAGACAGGAAGCGCCGGTCAGTAGACAGGAAGCAGGAAGGCATCGGATCCCTGCAATTCCACTTTGCTGCCTAGTTGAAGGGATTAGCCACCCTGCATCGGCCCACCTCTGGGGCCCCAATGCAGCTGCTACGGATTTGCATGCAGGCAGTGTTAGCCTCAGCCTGCAGCTAACACTGCCCGCTATGTGAAATGAATACTCACTCCTCTCCATGGGCATGGGGAAGTGTGAATATTAATTTCTCTTTAGCAGTGGGGACAGGTTCCTGTCACCGGGTGGGCTCCCTGACTCAGGGGCCCCATAGCTGCTGGGTGTGCTGCTATTAGTGGCACACCACTGGCTGGGGGCACCTGAAGCAGTGGGGGGCCCTAGGCAGCTGCTGGCCAGTATGCAAGCATGTGTCAGTGCCTGCGCCCACCAAAGAATCCTCTGGTTCTCCGGTGGGCCAGTCGACCCTGCCCACAGAGATGAGCGCCGGGCACACCATACCGGCAGATAGCAACTACCTACCTGTTAGTGGTTAGGCATAGAGTTGAGCGACCTTGACCTTTTTAGAGTTGAGCCGGGTTTCGCGAAACCCGACTATCTCAAAAGTCGGGTCGAGTGAAATTGGCCGATTATGAAGTAAAGTCGGGATCGACCGAAACACGAAACCCAATGCAAGTCAATGGGGCAGCATAGTCGGCAGTGAGTGGGGGCCAGGAAAACACCTAGAGTGCCCATTTTAATGTCAAAACCATCCATTATTCTTAATGAAGCTTGTCAAGCGTAATTTACCTTATAATAATTGGAAGGCATTTGAAATTGGGGGTCATTTGGCTAAAGTTGTGTGGGGTAGGGCTGGTTCAAGTAATTAGTGGGCCCAGGAAATCTGGACCACGTCACGGCAGTGGAGCAGGGAGAGGTAAGTATTTCAACTTTGCAAGTGCTGTGATCCTGAGCAAGCAGGGGGGGCCCACTTGTTGGCATTGGCACTGGCACAGGGCCCCTCAAAGTACAGCGATGTGTTTGCACGGCGGGGGCGCCTCCCACCAGCAGCAACACTTTTGCGTACTATGAGAGGCCCTGTGCCAGTGACGTCGCCAACTAGTATTCCTCCCCCCACCTGATGAAGGAACCTGCACTTTCATCTGCACCTTCCTCTTTGTCCCCGTGTAAGGTGGTATGGTATGCGGGAAGAGCAAGCTGACTTTCAGCAGGGTCACAATGTTGTTGTGTAGCATGCACGGGGAATGTTGCGTTATGGGTCAATGTACCAGCAGACTCATCTATCACTGGCTGGGCAATGGGCACGATGAAGTGGAAACACAGATATAGGCCCAAAGAATAAAGTGGGCTAAATGCAGTTCAAAATTGGTAACACAGGAATAACCAGGGGGCATTGCAGTGGAGGACAACTGGAATGAGAGGCTGACACAGAGAGTAGGGCCAAATCAGTAAGTAGTCGAAATGCAGTTCAAAATTGGCAACCGTAGTAAACAGGCGGCACAGCTTTGTTCAGTGGAGGAGAACAGCAAGGAGTGGCAGACACCGATAGTAGACCCCAACCCAACTAGTAGGCCAAATGCAGTCTAACATTAACAACTACTTAACGAGAGCCTGAAAATGGAATTTCAGGACAGGAAACCAGGAGAACAGCAAGGAGTGGCAGACACCGATAGTAGGCCCCAAACCAACTAGTACGCCAAATGCAGTTGTTCCATTTAACCACAATTTAATGAGAGCCTGAAGATAGAAGCTCAGGAAAGGCAACCTGGGGAACACCTTGGAGTGTAACACACCATCTCTCTCCACCCCATACCCATTTTGTAGGCCTAATGCAGTGTACTTTTCTACAACTACTAAACGAGAGTCGGAAGACCGAAGCAATGGCAAGGAAACCTGGGGAACACCTTGGAGTGTAACACACCATCTCTCTCCACCCCATACCCAATTTGTAGGCCTAATGCAGTGTAGTTTCCAAGAACTACTAAACGAGAGCCGGAAGATCGAAGCTCAGGAAAGGCAACCTGGGGAACACCTTGGAGTGTAACACACCCTCTCTCTACACCCCATACCCAATTTGAAGGCCTAATGCAGTGTAGTTTCCAAGAACTACTAAACGAGAGCCGGAAGATCGAAGCTCAGGAAAGGCAACCTGGGGAACACCTTGGAGTGGAACACACCCTCTCGCTACACCCCATACCCAATTTGAAGGCCTAATGCAGCGTAGTTTCCAACAACTACTAAACGAGAGCCGGAAGATCAAAGCTCAGGAAAGGCAACCTGGGGAACACCTTGGAGTGTAACACACCCTCTCTCTACACCCCATACCCAATTTGAAGGCCTAATGCAGTGTAGTTTCCAAGAACTACTAAACGAGAGCCGGAAGATCGAAGCTCAGGAAAGGCAACCTGGGGAACACCTTGGAGTGGAACACACCATCTCTCTACACCCCATACCCAATTTGAAGGCCTAATGCAGCGTAGTTTCCAACAACTACTAAACGAGAGCCGGAAGATCGAAGCTCAGGAAAGGCAACCTGGGGAACACCTTGGAGTGTAACACAACGTCTCTCTACACCACGGAAGGGCTGATTCTTAGGAAGGAAGGCTGTTGGAAATAAGCATTGCGCGTCCGAGGGTGATTATATTCTTATTAGGTATATACTCACCCTCGGACGCGCCCTGCTTCTTTATTTGGAATGAATGTTTATTTGCAATGTGGTGTTGACTTTCTCTATTATTTTGGTAATTAATGATTTTATTATTTTCATTGTTTTGCATCTTCTCGGCAATAATATAAAGAAGACGCGACAGGACAACACTCGGTGGATGCCATATGTGTGTTTTCAATTTAAAAAACCTTTCAGTTAACTACTTGCAGGAGAAAGTAATTGTAGCTGGTGGCCATTTTTAGTACTGTACCAGATTTTAGTTGTGTGTTTGTTTTTAATGTTAAAATGTCTGCATTTGATATCTCACCAGTATTTTCTTTTTTATAAGCAAAATACTTTTTATTTTATTTTATGATGTTCGTTCAAGGGGTACACGGGCAGCAGTAGACAGGTCAGTGGAGGCCTAGTGGAAGGAGGGACCGCAGACAGGCTTCGAAGCCCTAACATAATAAATTGGGCTGCCTGTAGGCAATTTAAAATTGGTTCCAGGGGAACACGGGCAGCAGTAGACAAGTCAGTGGAGGCCTAGAGGAAGGAGGGACCGCAGATGCGCCAATGTTTCCCCCATACCAAATTTGTAGGCCTAATGCAGTGTAGTTTCCAACAACTACTAAACGAGAGCCGGAATATCGAAGCTCAGGAAAGGCAACCTGGGGAACACCTTGGAGTGTAACACACCCTCTCTCTACACCCCATACCCAATTTGAAGGCCTAATGCAGTGTAGTTTCCAAGAACTACTAAACGAGAGCCGGAAGATCGAAGCTCAGGAAAGGCAACCTGGGGAACACCTTGGAGTGTAACACACCCTCTCTCTACACCCCATACCCAATTTGAAGGCCTAATGCAGTGTAGTTTCCAAGAACTACTAAACGAGAGCCGGAAGATCGAAGCTCAGGAAAGGCAACCTGGGGAACACCTTGGAGTGGAACACACCATCTCTCTACACCCCATACCCAATTTGAAGGCCTAATGCAGCGTAGTTTCCAACAACTACTAAACGAGAGCCGGAAGATCGAAGCTCAGGAAAGGCAACCTGGGGAACACCTTGGAGTGTAACACAACGTCTCTCTACACCACGGAAGGGCTGATTCTTAGGAAGGAAGGCTGTTGGAAATAAGCATTGCGCGTCCGAGGGTGATTATATTCTTATTAGGTATATACTCACCCTCGGATGCGCCCTGCTTCTTTATTTGGAATGAATGTTTATTTGCAATGTGGTGTTGACTTTCTCTATTATTTTGGTAATTAATGATTTTATTATTTTCATTGTTTTGCATCTTCTCGGCAATAATATAAAGAAGACGCGACAGGACAACACTCGGTGGATGCCATATGTGTGTTTTCAATTTAAAAAACCTTTCAGTTAACTACTTGCAGGAGAAAGTAATTGTAGCTGGTGGCCATTTTTAGTACTGTACCAGATTTTAGTTGTGTGTTTGTTTTTAATGTTAAAATGTCTGCATTTGATATCTCACCAGTATTTTCTTTTTTATAAGCAAAATACTTTTTTTTTTATTTTATGATGTTCGTTCAAGGGGTACACGGGCAGCAGTAGACAGGTCAGTGGAGGCCTAGTGGAAGGAGGGACCGCAGACAGGCTTCGAAGCCCTAACATAATAAATTGGGCTGCCTGTAGGCAATTTAAAATTGGTTCCAGGGGAACACGGGCAGCAGTAGACAGGTCAGTGGAGGCCTAGAGGAAGGAGGGACCGCAGATGCGCCAATGTTTCCCCCATACCAAATTTGTAGGCCTAATGCAGTGTAGTTTCCAACAACTACTAAAGGAGAGCCGGAATATCGAAGCTCAGGAAAGGCAACCTGGGGAACACCTTGGAGTGTAACACACCCTCTCTCTACACCCCATACCCAATTTGTAGGCCTAATGCAGCGTAGTTTCCGACAACTACTAAACGAGAGCATGAAGATCGAAGCTCAGGAAAGGCAACCTGGGGAACACCTTGGAGTGTAACACACCCTCTCTCTACACCCCATACCCAATTTGAAAGCCTAATGCAGTGTAGTTTCCAAGAACTACTAAACGAGAGCCGGAAGATAGAAGCTCAGGAAAGGCAACCTGGGGAACACCTTGGAGTGGAACACACCATCTCTCTACACCCCATACCCAATTTGAAGGCCTAATGCAGCGTAGTTTCCAACAACTACTAAACGAGAGCCGGAAGATCGAAGCTCAGGAAAGGCAACCTGGGGAACACCTTGGAGTGTAACACAACGTCTCTCTACACCACGGAAGGGCTGATTCTTAGGAAGGAAGGCTGTTGGAAATAAGCATTGCGCGTCCGAGGGTGATTATATTCTTATTAGGTATATACTCACCCTCGGACACGCCCTGCTTCTTTATTTGGAATGAATGTTTATTTGCAATGTGGTGTTGACTTTCTCTATTATTTTGGTAATTAATGATTTTATTATTTTCATTGTTTTGCATCTTCTCGGCAATAATATAAAGAAGACGCGACAGGACAACACTCGGTGGATGCCATATGTGTGTTTTCAATTTAAAAAACCTTTCAGTTAACTACTTGCAGGAGAAAGTAATTGTAGCTGGTGGCCATTTTTAGTACTGTACCAGATTTTAGTTGTGTGTTTGTTTTTAATGTTAAAATGTCTGCATTTGATATCTCTCCAGTATTTTCTTTTTTGTAAGCAAAATACTTATTTTTATATTTTCTGATGTTGGTTCCAGGGGTACACGGGCAGCAGTGCCCTGGTCAGTGTAGTAGTAGTTGAAAGAATGGACCGCAGACAGGCATCGAAGGCCTAATATAAAAAAATTGGGCTGGCTGTAGGCAATTTTAAATTGGTTCCAGGGGTACACGGGCAGCAGTGGTGTGGTCAGTGGAGGCCTAGTGGAAGGAGTGACCGCAGACAGGCATCGAAGGCCTAAAATAATAACACATGGCTGTAGGCAATTTTAAATTGGTTCCAGGGGTACACGGGCAGCAGTGGTGTGGTCAGTGGAGGCCTAGTGGAAGGAGTGACCGCAGACAGGCATCGAAGGCCTAAAATAATAACACATGGCTGTAGGCAATTTTAAATTGGTTCCAGGGGTACACGGGCAGCAGTGACCTGGTCAGTGTAGTAGTAGTTGAAAGAATGGACCGCAGACAGGCATCGAAGGCCTAAAATAAAAAAATTGGGCTGGCTGTAGGCAATTTTAAATTGGTTCCAGGGGTACACGGGCAGCAGTGGTGTGGTCTGTGGAGGCCTAGTGGAAGGAGTGACCGCAGACAGGCATCGAAGGCCTAAAATAATAACACATGGCTGTAGGCAATTTTAAATTGGTTCCAGGGGTACACGGGCAGCAGTGACCTGGTCAGTGTAGTAGTAGTTGAAAGAATGGACCGCAGACAGGCATCGAAGGCCTAAAATAAAAAAATTGGGCTGGCTGTAGGCAATTTTAAATTGGTTCCAGGGGTACACGGGCAGCAGTGGTGTGGTCAGTGGAGGCCTAGTGGAAGGAGTGACCGCAGACAGGCATCGAAGGCCTAAAATAATAACACATGGCTGTAGGCAATTTTAAATTGGTTCCAGGGGTACACGGACAGCAGTGGTGTGGTCAGTGGAGGCCTAATGGAAGGAGTGACCGCAGACAGGCATCGAAGGCCTAAAATAATAACACATTGCTGTAGGCAATTTTAAATTGGTTCCAGGGGTACACGGGCAGCAGTGACCTGGTCAGTGTAGTAGTAGTTGAAAGAATGGACCGCAGACAGGCATCGAAGGCCTAAAATAAAAAAATTGGGCTGGCTGTAGGCAATTTTAAATTGGTTCCAGGGGTACACGGGCAGCAGTGGTGTGGTCAGTGGAGGCCTAGTGGAAGGAGTGACCGCAGACAGGCATCGAAGGCCTATAATAATAACACATGGCTGTAGGCAATTTTAAATTGGTTCCAGGGGTACACGGGCAGCAGTGGTGTGGTCAGTGGAGGCCTAGTGGAAGGAGTGACCACAGACAGGCATCGAAGGCCTAACATAACAAAAATGTCAATACAATGGTATTGTCAGTGGCAGGCATTGAAGGATGTCAGCGCATAGACTAAACATTGGTGGAGCTGTGAGATAATTTTGCAAGTGGTAGAGCACTGTTTGAGCTGGGGTGGGGGGAAACTGTCTTGTGGCCGGCGGTACAGGCCCAGGGCCCCTCATATTACAACGGTGTGTCTGACGTTGGGTGCGCACCACCACCGCCAGAGACACTTTATTGTACTAGGAGGGACCCAGTGGCAGTGCCGTCGACCAAAAGCGGGCTCACCCACCTCTTCAGACAAACTGCACTCTCACGGGTGCTGTCGCCAAGTGTCGATACCACGGCCCCGTGTGGGGAGTTTGGCCATTTAGTGAGGTGTAAACATGTCGTATGCTGGACAATCAGGTGCTGAAAATTACGAGATTGGAAAAGGCATTCAGAATAGTCCACAGGCAAGACCTTTTCATAGGAAAGCTAGGTGTCAGCCGGGCAAGGTGGGGCAAAAGATTTCGAAATCCAGTTGTGGTTCATTTTAATGAAGGTTAGATCATCTACATTTTGGGTAGCCAGACGAGTCCTTTTTTCTGTTAGTATTGAACCTGCAGCACTGAATACTCTTTCTGATAGGACACTAGCTGCCGGGCAAGCAAGCTCCTGCAATGCATATTCTGCCAATTCTGGCCAGGTGTCTAATTTTGATGCCCAGTAATCAAATGGGAATGACGGTTGAGGGAGAACGTCGATAAGGGATGAAAAATAGTTTGTAACCATACTGGACAAATGTTGTCTCCTGTCACTTTGAATTGATGCTGCAGTACCTGTCCTGTCTGCGGTCATAGCAAAATCCCTCCACAACCTGGTCAGAAAACCCCTCTGGCCAACGCCACTTCTGATTTCTGCCCCTCTAACTCCTCTGGTCTGCTGGCCCCTGCAGCTCGTGTGAGAACGATCACGGGCGCTGTGTGCAGGGAATGCCAGAAGCAAACGGTCAACAAGAGTTGATTGTTTGGTTGCTAATATTAGTTCCAAGATCTCATGTGGCATTATATTTTGCAATTTGCCTTTATAGCGAGGATCAAGGAGGCAGGCCAACCAGTAATCGTCATCATTCATCATTTTAGTTATGCGTGTGTCCCTTTTGAGGATACGTAAGGCATAATCCGCCATGTGGGCCAAAGTTCCAGTTCTCAAATCTGCGGTTGTGCTTGGTTGAGGGGCAGTTTCAGGCAAATCCACGTCACTTGTGTCCCTCAAAAAACCAGAACCCGGCCTTGCCGCGCCACCAATTTCCAGTGGCCCCGGAAAAGCTTCCTCATTAAAAATATAATCATCCCCATCATCCTCCTCGTCCTCCTCCTCCTCTTCGCCCGCTACCTCGTCCTGTACACTGCCCTGGCCAGACAATGGCTGACTGTCATCAAGGCTTTCCTCTTCCTCAGCTGCAGACGCCTGATCCTTTATGTGCGTCAAACTTTGCATCAGCAGACGCATTAGGGGGATGCTCATGCTTATTATGGCGTTGTCTGCACTAACCAGCCGTGTGCATTCCTCAAAACACTGAAGGACTTGACACATGTCTTGAATCTTCGACCACTGCACACCTGACAACTCCATGTCTGCCATCCTACTGCCTGCCCGTGTATGTGTATCCTCCCACAAAAACATAACAGCCCGCCTCTGTTCACACAGTCTCTGAAGCATGTGCAGTGTTGAGTTCCACCTTGTTGCAACGTCTATGATTAGGCGATGCTGGGGAAGGTTCAAAGAACGCTGATAGGTCTGCATACGGCTGGAGTGTACGGGCGAACGGCGGATATGTGAGCAAAGTCCACGCACTTTGAGGAGCAGGTCGGATAAACCCGGATAACTTTTCAGGAAGCACTGCACCACCAGGTTTAAGGTGTGAGCCAGGCAAGGAATGTGTTTCAGTTGGGAAAGGGAGATGGCAGCCATGAAATTCCTTCCGTTATCACTCACTACCTTGCCTGCCTCAAGATCTACAGTGCCCAGCCATGACTGCGTTTCTTCCTGCAAGAACTCGGACAGAACTTCCGCGGTGTGTCTGTTGTCGCCCAAACACTTCATAGCCAATACAGCCTGCTGACGTTTGCCAGTAGCTGCCCCATAATGGGAGACCTGGTGTGCAACAGTGGCAGCTGCGGATGGAGTGGTTGTGCGACTGCGGTCTGTGGACGAGCTCTCGCTTCTGCAGGAGGACGAAGAGGAGGAGGAGGGGGTGCGAACGGCTACAGCCAATTGTTTCCTAGACCGTGGGCTAGGCGGAACTGTCCCAAACTTGCTGTCCCCTGTGGACCCTGCATCCACCACATTTAACCAGTGTGCCGTGATGGACACGTAACGTCCCTGGCCATGCCTACTGGTCCATGCATCTGTTGTCAGGTGCACCTTTGTGCTCACAGATTGCCTGAGTGCATGGACGATGCGCTCTTTAACATGCTGGTGGAGGGCTGGGATGGCTTTTCTGGAAAAAAAGTGTCGACTGGGTAGCTCGTAGCGTGGTACAGCGTAGTCCATCAGGGCTTTGAAAGCTTCGCTTTCAACTAACCGGTAGGGCATCATCTCTAACGAGATTAGTCTAGCTATGTGTGCGTTCAAACCCTGTGTACGCGGATGCGAGGCTAAGTACTTCCTTTTTCTAACCATAGTCTCATGTAGGGTGAGCTGGACTGGAGAGCTGGAGATCGTGGAACTAGCGGGGGTGCCGGTGGACATGGCAGACTGAGAGACGGTGGGAGATGGTATTGTTGCCTCCGGTGCCCTAGATGCAGTGTTTCCTACTATGAAACTGGTGATTCCCTGACCCTGACGGCTTTGGCCTGGCAAAGAAACCTGCACAGATACTGCAGGTGGTGCGGAAAATGGTGGCCCTACACTGCCGGAAGGGATGTTGCGTTGCTGACTGGCTTCATTGGCCGAGGGTGCTACAACCTTAAGGGACGTTTGGTAGTTAGTCCAGGCTTGCAAATGCATGGTGGTTAAATGTCTATGCATGCAACTTGTATTGAGACTTTTCAGATTCTGTCCTCTGCTTAAGGTAGTTGAACATTTTTGACAGATGACTTTGCGCTGATCAATTGGATGTTGTTTAAAAAAATGCCAGACTGCACTCTTTCTAGCATCGGATACCTTTTCAGGCATTGCAGACTGAGCTTTAACCGGATGGCCACGCTGTCCTCCAACAGGTTTTAGCTTTGCCACGCGTTTTGGGCAAGATACGGGCCCGGCAGATGGAACCTGTTGCGATGTTGATGCCTGCTGCGGCCCCTCCTCCTCCGCTTCAGAACTGCTGCCGCCTGCACCCTGTTCCCCCAATGGCTGCCAATCGGGGTCAAGAACTGGGTCATCTATTACCTCTTCTTGTAGCTCGTGTGCAACTTCGTCTGTGTCACCGTGTCGGTCGGTGGTATAGCGTTCGTGATGGGGCAACATAGTCTCATCAGGGTCTGATTCTTGATCAGCACCCTGCGAGGGCAATGTTGTGGTCTGAGTCAAAGGACCAGCATAGTAGTCTGGCTGTGGCTGTGCATCAGTGCACTCCATGTCAGATTCAACTTGTAATGGGCATGGACTGTTAACTGCTTCACTTTCTAAGCCAGGGACGGTATGTGTAAAGAGCTCCATGGAGTAACCCGTTGTGTCGCCTGCTGCATTCTTCTCTGTTGTTGTTTTTGCTGAAGAGGACAAGGAAGCGACTTGTCCCTGACCGTGAACATCCACTAACGACGCGCTGCTTTGACATTTACCAGTTTCACGAGAGGAGGCAAAAGAGCTAGAGGCTGAGTCAGCAAGATAAGCCAAAACTTGCTCTTGCTGCTCCGGCTTTAAAAGCGGTTTTCCTACTCCCAGAAAAGGGAGCGTTCGAGGCCTTGTGTAGCCAGACGACGAACCTGGCTCCACAGCTCCAGACTTAGGTGCAATATTTTTTTTCCCACGACCAGCTGATGCTCCACCACTACCACTACCCTCATTACCAGCTGACAATGAACGCCCCCGGCCACGACCTCTTCCACCAGACTTCCTCATTGTTTTAAAAACGTTACCAAACGAACGGTATTTGTTGCTGTCACACAACTTACACGGTGAGCTATAACTTCAGTATGATTTAGCTACCCCTTTACAGGTGGGTGAGACCACAACGAAAATCAGCCACAATGTTACACACTCTGTTGTTGTTGGCAACAAATGAGATGGCACACACGCAGGACTGTCACTGAAGCGCAAATGTAAATATTTATCTCCCACTGATTTGTGTTTGTTTTTTTTAAAAGGGAGACTTCAGAAAAAAAAAAAATTAAAAAAAAATTATTTTTTACAGAAGAATTTATAAAACAAATAAAATGAAATGATTGTTTCAGGGAGAATTTAGGAAAAAAAAAAAAAAAAAAAGGCTTTGTAGGGCCCACTGAGTGAGAGAGGACGCACACAGGAGTCAGGAGTGGCACACAAGCCCAGAGGCCAATATTAATCTCCCACCGATTGATTTAGTTATTTTTTTTGGTAGATTTTGGAACCCAAATCAAGCAAAAAAATTAATAGGCTTTCTATGGCCCACAATTGGGGAGAGAGAGAGAGATGGCACACCCAGGAGTCAAGACTGGCACACAAGCAGAAGGGGCAATATGAATCTCCCACAGATTTTTTTTTTTTTTTTTTTCAGGGAGACTTGAGAGAAAAAAAAATACAAAAAAAATGATTTTTTTCAGGAATAATTTAGAAACCAAAGAAAATAAAATGATTTTTTCAGGGAGAATTTAGAAAACAAATAAAACAAAAAATAGGCTTTCTAGGGCCCACTGAGTGACAGATGACGCACACAGGAGTCAGGAGTGGCACACAAGCCCAGAGGCCAATATTAATCTCCCACTGATTGATTTAGTGATTTTTTTCAGGTAGATTTTGGAACCCAAATCAAGCAAAAAAATTAATAGGCTTTCTATGGCCCACTATTTGTGAGAGAGATGGCACGCTCAGGACTGGCACACAAGCCCAGAGGCCAATATTAATCTCCCATTTTTTTTTTTTCCAGGGAAAATTTATAAACCCAATAAAAAAAATAATAATAAATAGGCTTTCTATGGCCCACTATCTGAGAGAGAGAGATGGCACGCTTAGGACTGGCACACAAGCCCAAAGCCCAATATTAATCTCCCACTGATTGATTTAATGATTTTTTCAGGTAGAATTTAGAACCCAAATCAAGCAAAAAAATTAATAGGCTTTCTATGGCCCACTGAGTGAGAGATGGCACACACAGGAGTAAGGAGTGGCACACAAGCCCTGAGGCCAATATTTTTCTCCCACTGATTGATTGATTGATTTTTTCAGGTAGAATTAGGAACCCAAATCAACCCAAAAAATAAATAGGCTTTCTATGGCCCACTATTTGTGAGAGAGATGGCACGCTCAGGACTGGCACACAAGCCCAGAGGCCAATATTAATCTCCCACTTTTTTTTTTTCCAGGGAAAATTTATAAACCCAATAAAAAAAATAATAATAAATAGGCTTTCTATGGCCCACTATCTGAGAGAGAGAGATGGCACGCTTAGGACTGGCACACAAGCCCAAAGGCCAATATTAATCTCCCACTGATTGATTTATTGATTTTTTCAGGTAGAATTTAGAACCCAAATCAAGCAAAAAAATTAATAGGCTTTCTATGGCCCACTGAGTGAGAGATGGCACACACAGGAGTAAGGAGTGGCACACAAGCCCTGAGGCCAATATTTTTCTCCCACTGATTGATGTTGTGATTTTTTCTGGTAGATTTTGGAACCCAAATCAAGCAAAAAAATAAATAGGCTTTCTATGGCCCACTGAGTGAGAGATGACACAGACAGAGATGGCACTCTAGCAGAAATGTCAATCTTAATCTCCCACAAAAAAAAAAAAAAAAAAAAAAAAAGGAACTGTCCTTCAATTACTATCTCCCTGCAGTAATCTCAGCCAGGTATGGCAGGCAGCAATAAGGAGTGGACTGATGCACAAATTAAATAAAAAGTGTGGACAAACAAACAAGATAGCTGTGCAGAAAGGAAGGAACAAGAGGATTTGTGCTTTGAAAAAAGCAGTTGGTTTGCACAGCGGCGTACACACAGCAATGCAGCTATCAGGGAGCCTTCTAGGGCAGCCCAATGAGCTACAGCGCTGAGGAAAAAAAAAAAAAAAGGAGCTTCCACTGTCCCTGCACACCGAAGGTGGTGTTGGGCAGTGGAAATCGCTACAGCACAAGCGGTTTTGTGGTTAATGGACCCTGCCTAACGCTATCCCTGCTTCTGACGAAGCGGCAGCAACCTCTCCCTAAGCTCAGATCAGCAGCAGTAACATGGCGGTCGGCGGGAACTCCCCTTTATAGCCCCTGTGACGCCGCAGACAGCAAGCCAATCACTGCAATGCCCTTCTCTAAGATGGTGGGGACCAGGACCTATGTCATCACGCTGTCCACACTCTGCGTTTACCTTCATTGGCTGAGAAATGGCGCTTTTCGCGTCATTGAAACTCGACTTTGGTGCGAAAGTCGCGTACCGCATGGCCGACCACGCACAGGGGTCGGATCGGGTTTCATGAAACTCGACTTCGCCAAAAGTCGGCGACTTTTGAAAATGTTCAACCCGTTTCGCTCAACCCTAGTTAGGCACATTGTGAAAAAACAAATCATGATTAACCCCTTAACGGACCACGTATATTGGCACTGCAGTCTGCATAGGGTTATAAACTTCTGGTATACACAATAACCAAATTATGGTGGCAATCTGGTGGCACATACAAGTCTTGCTCCGTCCTTTTTTGCAAAGGAATATACGGTATTTGTATTTTTTCGTGTCTCATGGCTGTGGCAAAGCTGTCTCTACACCAATAATAATGTAACAGAATCAGTAACAGCATTTAACATGGCAGGTTTCCCAGACTGTCACCATAGAAACGGTGGCCTAGACTGTTACCATGGTAACCATAGCCAGACTTTTCACAGACAAAAGGATCTCCAATCAATACAAGTATGGGATATATGTCACCAGTTCCGAGTGGCTTCTATGTTTTCCACTTTATTTTGTGTATTTTCGACATGTGGTTATGAGGTTCTCAGTTGGCGATAAAACGTCGTTTCTACGGTCTACTTATTCTAATTATTGGTACGTTTCATCTTGGCTATTTTTAACAAATAATATGTTCCCCGCTCTTCTTGTGCTATTTCTGTAGATACATTTATAGATCCTCGTTTGTGTGCTAGTCATCCACTTACATGTCGCTCAGAGTCGATTAGTCACAAGTGAGTTCTCTGCCTGGCAAAGCCATTGGACATCTGGTGGTGATGGCGCATAGAAAAATAATAATAATTTGGAATATAAAGCTAACACTGACAGATTATTCTCTTTTATGGGTGAACAATAAAGGTGGCTGACATTTTCCAATATACAGTGCACTATTCTTTAGCTGACCCTCCTTTCTACCTCCAGCCTATTCTGTAAAGGTCTTGTCAGCAGTAGACCTACTACACTGTTGATTGGTACCTTCGCCAACAATGTCTTTCTGAGCGTCCATCTCTATTATGACTTATCCTCTGCCCAAGGCCTTTTAAGAAAGTCTATAAGGTGCAATGTTCTGAATTCAAGAAGACTACTGAACAAAACAATGACCTTCTTCCTTTTGTACATCACAGACAAAAGCCACTCCATGTGAAGCATTTCTTGAAGCTGGAGCCTTACATTATATTGTGGAGGACATTCTCAAAACAGAAATTGATTTTTTTTTCTCTAGTACTATCATGCCTTAATATTTTGTCAGAGATTTCAATCTCCGAAAGTCACAGATCCCATGTATTGCTTTACGCAGCTTAACAAACCTCGTTGACTTCCGGATTAATTTTATGGCGCTGCAGCTCCATTGTGCATTATGTGGCCCAAGTGCTTTACGAATCCATCTGGCAGGCTTAACTAGCTCCCAACCACGCATTATGTTTCCCTATATTTCTAGAATTGGATTTAAATATCCGAAGAAATTAATCTGAACTTATATTGCTAAGTGCACATTAAATATATTACTGTTCTATGCGACCAAAAGCAAATTTCATATTACGTGGCCTCTTTTTATAGAGATTTCTTTAAAACAAATTGCAGGATTTTATCTAAGGCAGTCCAAAATTACTGTGCAGTTTATTCCATGAGAATGAGTCTTAATAATGATTATTTATTATGATAAAGAATGCAATTAACTAAATAATTGATTATGGCCATTGTCGATCCAAGATGGAAAAATCAACAAGAACAAAAATCTAGATTATAACCAAGTTCCTTCCAATTGCATGCATAGTTGCCAACAATCCCAAATTTGCCATTACACTACAGTATTTGATTAAATAATCCAGGCAAATTTGAACATGTCCAGGTCTGTAAAGGGGCAAAGTTTATGTTAGCTCATAAGTAAGAAAATATGCGGCACTCACCCCAAATTCTGCAGTGGAAAGCGTGAATTTTAATGGAAAACTTCAACAGATAGATATCCGTTACAACATAAGATAAGCAGGAGGGTGTGGTGTTGGAGCTTGGACAAGCTCCAACACCGCACCCTCCTGCTTATCTTATGTTGTAACGGATATCTATCTGTTGAAGTTTTCCATTAAAATTCACGCTTTCCACTGCAGAATTTGGGGTGAGTGCCGCATATTTTCTTACTTATGAGCACACATGAACTATTGGTTTTCAGCTGCTGTGCACCGAATACCCCGTAGTAAGCGTGACGCCTAATGCTCTGGATCCTATCTATGGTCCTTGCTGCTGCATAAAGTATCGCTCTAGTGCCGTCCTATTCTATAACTCTTTGTGGATTATAAAGTTTATGTTAGTCCTACTGAAAAGTGGTCATTCACACTTAGTGACAGGGCCAAATTTTAAAAATCTGACCAGTGTCACTTTATGTGGTAATAACTCTGGAACACTTTGACAAATTCCAGTGATTTTGAGATTGTTTTATTGCGACACATTATAATGTATGATAATGGTAAATTTAGGTTGATATGTTTTGTGTTTATTTATAAAAAATATCAGAAATTTGACAAAAAAGGAAACAAATTAGCAATTTTCAAACTTTGAATGATTATCCCTTTACTCCAGATAGTCATACCACACAAAAACATGAATAAATAACATTGTTCTCATGTCTGCTTTATATCAGCACCATTTGTAAAATGTTATTTTATTTTGTTAGCATATTAGGAGGTTTAAAAATGTAGCAGTAATTTTTCATTTTTTCAAGGAAATGTATCTTTTTTAGGGGCCTATCCAGGTTTGAAGTGACTTTAAAGGTCCTATATGTTGGAAAACCCCCCAAACCGATACTATTTTAAAAACAACAGGTACTGAAAACTGCTGTCACGTAGTTTATTAACCCTTCAGGTGCTTTTCAGGAATTAATACAAAGTGGCATGATAGGAATGGAAAAGTTGATTTTTTACCACCTAAACGTTGCTGACTTTTTAGCAGGTCAGTGTAGCCGGCAGACTAATATCGCTATTTGCTCGTGAATTGCCATGAAAACATCAGGACCACACAATCATGACCTCAGGGTGCCGATAGGAATAAAGAGGGAGAAGCCCCCATACTCTTTTAAACATTTATATGACATAGTCATTATTGACAGCAGCATCTAAGGGGTTAAACACGTTAATGACCAGGCCAATTTTTACAACTCTGACCACTGTCCCTTTATGAGGTTATAACTCTGGAACGCTTCAACAGATCCCTGTGATTTTGACATTGTTTTCTCGTGACTTATTGTACTTCATGTTAAAGGTAAAATTTCTTTGATATTACCTGCATTTATTTGTGAAAAAAACGGAAATTTGGCAAAAATTTAGAAAATTTTGCAATTTTCCAACTTTGAATTTTTATGTCCTTAAATCACAGAGTTATTTCACACAAAATACTCAATAAGTAGCATTTTCCACATGTCTACTTTACATCAGCACAATTTTGGAACCAAATTTTTTTTTTTGTTAGGGAGTTATAAGGGTTAAAATTTGACCAGCAATTTCAAATTTTTACAACACCATTTTTTTAAAGGGACTACATCACATTTGAAGTCACTTTGAGGGATCTATATGATAGAAAATACCCAAGTGTGACACCATTCTAAAAACTGCACCCCTCAAGGTGCTCAAAACCACATTCAAGAAGTTTATTAACCCTTCAGGTGTTTCACAGGAATTTTTGGAATGTTTAAAAACAATGAACATTTAACTTTTTTCACAAAAAATTTAGCTCCAATTCGTTTTATTTTACCAAGAGTAACAGGAGAAATTGGACCCCAAAAGTTGTTGTGCAATTTGTCCTGAGTACTCTAATACCCCATATGTGGAGGTAAACCACTGTTTGGGCGCATGGCAGAGCTCGGAAAGGAAGGAGCGCTGTTTGACTTTTCAATCCAAATTTGACTGGAATTGTGATGGTACGCCATGTTGCGTTTGGAGAGCCCCTGATGTGCCTAAACATTGAAACCCCCCACAAGTGACACCATTTTGGAAAGTAGACCACCTACGGAACTTCTCTAAATGTGTGGTGAGCACTTTGACCCACCAAGTGCTTCACAGAAGTTTATAATGTAGAGCCGTAAAAATAAAAAATCATATTTTTTCACAAAAATGATATTTTCGCCCCCAATTTTTTATTTTCTCAAGAGTAACAGAAGAAATTGGACCTCAAAAGTTGTTGTGCAATTTGTCCTGAGTACGCTGATACCCCATATGTGGAGGTAAACCACTGTTTGGGTGCATGGCAGAGCTCGGAAGAGAAGGAGCGCCGTTTGACTTTTCAATGCAAAATTAACTGGAATTGAGATGGGATGCCATGTTGCGTTTGGAGAGCCCCAGATGTGCCTAAACATTGAAACCCCCCACAAGTGACACCATTTTAGAAAGTAGATCACCTAAGGAACTTATCTAGATGTGGGGTGAGCACTTTGAACCCCCAAGTGTTTCACTACAGTTTAGAACGCAGAGCCAAGAAAATAAAAATTCTTTTTTTTTCCACAAAAATTATTTTTTAGCCCCAGTTTTGTATTTTCCCAAGGGTAACAGGAGAAATTGGACCCCAAAAGTTGTTGTCCAATTTGTCCTGAGTACGCTGATACCCCATATGTGGGGGGAACCACCGTTTGTGCGCATGGAAGAGCTCGGAAGGGAAGGAGCGCCATTTGGAATGCAGACTTAGATGGAATGGTCTGCAGGCGTCACATTGCATTTGCAGAGCCCCTGATGTGCCTAAAGAGTGGAAAACCCCCAATTCTAACTGAAACCCTATCCCAAACACACCCCTAACCCTAACCCTAACCACACCCCTAACCCGAACATGCCCCTAACCCTAATCCCAACCAAATCCCTAACCCCAACATACCCCTAATCCTAATCCCAACCCTAACCACACCCCTAACCCTAATCCCAACCATAACCTTATCCACACCCCTAACCCTGACACACCGTAAATGTAATCCTAAACCTAACTTTAGCCCCAACCCTAACATTAGCCCCAACCCTAACCCTAACTGTAGCCCCAACACTAACTGTTGCCCTAACCCTAACTGTAGCCCTAGCCCTAACTGCAGCCCCAACCCTAACTTTAGCCCCAACCCTAACCCTAACTTTAGCTGCAACCCTAACTTTAGCCCCATCCCTAACTTTAGCCCCAATCCCCTAACCCTAACTTTAGCTCCAACCCTAACCCTAAGCCTAATGGGAAAATGGAAATAAATATGGATCGCCCCCAGACACAGGGCCATGAGTTCTCAGTACCGGGCCTCTCTGGTTCGGTTCTGAGACTGTCACGGTGGCTTGACCCAGTCCGCGACTCTGCTAAGGGGCGTCCGATAAAGGTGGTGCAGTCTGTCAGGGGTTCGCGACGCCACCTGTGGTGTTTGGTCAGGGTGACCGACGCTGCTGTGGGGTCCGCTGGGGTGATGGAATGGCAGCTGGATGGTATACCTTCCCACAGGTGAAGTATGTCCCCAGGGCTTCCCAGTAAGGTGGATGGTGATGGTGTGAGGTGCAGTCAATAATGAGGACACAAGGTTGCAGTCTCTTTACCTCTTTACTGAAGACTTCAGGATCCTCAATCCAGAGCACGTTTAACAGGGCTATCTGAGACCGGCCGGTCCGATGGGCACTTCCAGAGTTTCCTTCGCAGATGGAAATCGTTGCCTACCACTAGCGCCTGTGTGTTGCAGTCCTACCCTGCTGAGCATTCGGAATAGTCCTCACAACTGCTGTTCTCGTTCGTTCGTTCTCTACAGCTCTCTCTCTTTCTTTAGTTCCAGATGTTGCTGGTTTCTCGTCCCCCAGTATGTTTTGGCTAGGACGCACTCGTATGACGGGAAGGCCTGGAGGTCTTCCGGGACCCTAGAGATGCCCCTCTCCCACTGTTGCCCCCTATGTCTTCTTAGGAAATTTAAGGTAGACAGCCAACCTATAATTAACTGTCCTGCGGAGTTCGAAGTAAGGCCTAGAATCAGTTACTCCCGCGGTGTTCCGGCCACCGGCTACGCGCCTCAGTAGGATGTTCGGCACGACTCCTACTGGCTCTCCTTTGTGCTTGATCTCGTTTACACTGTTCCACAATATCCTTCCCTTCGTGTCTCTTTCTTAGGATACCACCACAAGGAAGTGCAGGCACGGTTCCGTTACGTTCTGTTCGCTAGGCACCTGCCAGGTTCCCACGCCTGACAGGGACCCCCCTGTGTCTTCTCCCTGCAACACCCCCTGCCACGGGATGTTGCCTGAATCCAACCCAGTCAGCTTCTGACTAACTTCCTCCCCAACCTCTAGTTTTACCAGTGTGAGGAGTGGCCCAATAAATAAAGCCTTTTGCTCCCCCTAGTGGCCGGAGTGTGAAGTATAATGTGTTCTGGTGATACCTGGTCAGGAGAACTCCTTTAGTGCCATCAGACGTACCATCACTCCCCTTAGTGGCAGAGCGTCATACTGCAACGACCAAATCTCTGGGGCGCTGCAAATACATTTTTAAAAATTTATTATATTTGCCTAACTAAGTGGGTGATGAAGGGGGGGTTTGATTTACTTTTATAGTGGGTTTTTTAGCGGATTTTTATGATTGGCAGCTGTCACACATTAAAAGACACTTTTTATTGCAAAAAATAGTTTTTACGTCTCAACATTTTGAGAGCTATAATTTTTCCATATTTTGATGCACAGAGTCAAGTGATGTCTTGTTTTTTGCGGGATGAGTTGACATTTTTATTGGTACCATTTTCGGGGACATGACTTTTTTATGGCTTTTTATTCCAATTTTTGTGAGGCAGAATGAACAAAAACCAGCAATTCGCGAATTTCTTTTGGGGGAGGCGTTTATACCGTTCCACGTTTGATAAAATTGATAAAGCAGTTTTATTCTTTGGGTCTGTACAGCGATACCTCATTTATATCTTTTTTATGTTTTGGCGCTTTTATACGATAAAATCTATTTTATATAAAACATAATTATTTTTGCATCGCTTTATTTTGAGGACTATAACTTTTTTATTTTTTCGCTGATGACGCTTTATGTCAGCTCGTTTTTTTGTGGGACAAGAAGATGTTTTCAGCGGTACCATGTTTTTTTATATCCCTCTTTTTGATCGCGTGTTATTCCACTTTTTGTTCGGCGGTATGATAATAAAGAGTTGTTTTTTGCCTCGTTTTTTTTTTTACGGTGATCACTGAAGGGGTTAACTAGTGGGACAGTTTTATAGGTCAGGTCGTTACGGACGCGGCAATACTAAATATGTGTACTTTTATTGTTTGTTTTTTTTATTTAGACAAAGAAATGCATTTATTGGAACAATATATATATTTTTTCTTTATTTAGGATTTTTTTTTTACACGTGTAAATATATATTTTTTTGCTTTGTAACATTTCCCCCAGTGGGGACATCATACTATAGTGTCTATCTATCTATCTATCTATCTATCTATCTATCTATCTATCTATCTATCTATCTATCTATCTATCTATCTATCTATCTATCTATCCATCTATCTACCATAAAGATAACATTTCCAATATTAAATAGTTTACTATCACCTATGGCACTTCAAACATATATACCTCCTAAGGGCAAAAAAACTAAAATGAGATCCCGATAAAGAACACACATTGTCTCCTGACATAATGATTTGGGTTTAATGAAATGATGATTTCATTTTTATTTACCAGGCTTTAAAATAGACTGTAATGGCCTTTTTTTCCTTTGGATTAGTGTTACTCAGCATGTCAGAAGCTAATTATGTGTTTGATATTTGACTCAGATCATTAAATAGTGGAATTTTATGCCAATTCAAATGTGACTGAAAAAGGTGAATGACGGATGAAAAGACACAGGCGCGCACATATTGTGCCAGCCTACTCATTAATCTTAGACCAAAATATTCACAAAACTTAAGATTGAAGCAGTCTGTAGCAAAACAATTCTCTTTCATCTAAAGCTATAGATGTTTCTCCAATATTTTGACTTGGCTGTTTTGCAGTGTTTTGTACAAGGATCAGAAAGCTTGAGGTTAGCCATGTTCCAAATCATCTTACTATACAGTGGCTTACGAAAATGTACACTCCCTTTGGATTTTTACCTATTTTGTTACATTACAATATTTTTGTAATTCGATTTGTCTGTGATGCGTCAGCACTAAAAAGTCTAAGTTGGTAAAGGGAAGTGAGAGAAATATAGATAAAAAATAAATTTATGGGATAAAAATAAATAAAAAATTGGCATGTGCATATGTATTCACCCCTTTTGCTATGAGGCCCTTAAAAATTTCTGGTGCAAGAAATTACCTTTATAAGTCACAAACTTAGTGAAAGGAAGTTCACCTGTGTGTAATCTAAGTGTCACACGTCTGTCAGTATATACACATGTTTTCTGAAAGGCCACAGAGGCTGCAACACCATTAAGACAGAGGCATCAATAACCAAACAACACCATAAAGGCCAAGGAGATCTCCAAACAAGTCAGGGACAAAGTTGTTGAAAAGTACAAGTCAAGGTTGGGTTATACAAAAATATCCCTATCTCTAATGATCCCCCTGAGCTCCATCAAATCCATTATCAAATGGAAAGAACATGGTACCACAACAAACCTGCCAAGAGAGGGCCATCCACCAAAACTCTCAGTCAGGGAAAGGAGGGCATTAATCGGAGAGGCAGTACAGAGACCAAAGGTAGCTCTGAAGCAGCTGCAAAGTTCCCAAGCAAAGAATGGAGAATCTGTCCATACAACCACAATAAGTCGTACACTCCATAGAGGTGGCCTTTATGGATGAGTGAGCAGAAAAAAGCCTTTACTTGCACACAAAAATTGTAAGATTTGTTTTGAGTTTGCCAAAAGACATGTGGGAGACTCCCCAAATGTGCGGAGGAAGGTGCTGTGTTCAGATGAGACCAAATTTAAACTTTGGCCACCAAGGTAAACACTATGTCTGATACCATACCAACACAGCTCATCAAACCAAGAACACCATTCCCAAACTGAAACATGGTGGTGGCAGCATCATGCTTTGGGTATTTTTTCTGCAGCAGGGACAGGGCAAAATGGTCCAAGTCCAGAGGAAGATGGATGGTGCAGTCTTTCAGTGATTTGAGACTGGGACTGAGGTTCACCTCCCAACAAGACATTGGCCCAAAGCATACTGCTAAAGCAACATTCTAGTGGTTTAAGAGTATTCATGTAAATGTTTTGGAGTGGCCTAGTCAAAGCCCAGACCTTAATCCAATTGAGAATCTATGGTCAGACTTGAAGTTTGCTGTTCACCAGAGGAGACTAACTTGAAGGAGCTGAGGCAGTTTTGCCTTGAGAAATGGTCAAAAATCCTAGTGGCCAGATGTAGAAAGTTCATAAAGACTTATCCAAAGTACTAACTTTAGGGGGTGAATAGTTATGCACACTGAAGTTTTCAGCTATTTTGTCCTATTTGTTATTTGTTTCATAATAAAAAGAAAATTAAATGTTCAAAGATGTAGGAATGTTTTTTTTTTTTTACTAATGCCAAGCCTAAAAAACAGTAAAATTCAAGGTTGTGAGGTAGAAAAAGACACAAAAAATGCAAAGGGGTGCAAGTACTTTCACAAGCCACTGTAGTAGCCAGTCATTTTTGGACCTAAACCCATGATGATTTTGGACATCAATGTACTTATTTATAGCAGTTTCATGTTGTATTTGGCCTCTATGTTCTTTCAAAACAGTTTTTAAAGGGAGTCTGTCACAACCTAAATGCATTTTAACTGGGCTATACAGTGTTGTAGAAGACTTTGCCCCTTTAACAACTATACTATCACTGTACCTGTTTCTGATACAATGCCTAAGAAAATAACTTATAATTCATAATGAAATGAGGAGGCTTTGGTGCACCCTTGGTGTGGCCAAGAGTTTGGTGCACTGTTATGCCTCCTCATTTGCATATTGGGGCCCTTTCCCCTCTTCTGGTTAACATTGCTTGCTGTCGAGGGCGACCATTGCTACCACCTTGTGCGCTGCCACACACTTTCTCCTCCTTGCCTCTTTTCTTCTGCCACCGCTTGATTCAATAATACACCCAAAATGTAGTGAGCGGCATCAGTAGAAAGGAGACAGGGAGAAAAATTCACACAGCAAGTGCTTTCATGTGCAGCCACACACACGCCGGCAGCGGTCAGACCGTGTTTGCTCTGGAAATCGAGCACTGTCAGTCAGAAGACGAGAAACTTCTTGGCCACACAAAGGGTGCACCAAAGCCTCCTCATTTGTATATGAATTAAAAGTTATTTTCTCAGGCGCTGTACCAGTAACACGTACAGTCCTAGTATGGTTGTTGTAGGGTCTGAGTCCCCTACAACACTGTATTCTCCATTTAAAATGCATTTTGGGTTAATGGACTCCCTTTAAATTTCCCAAGATGTATTGAATGAAGTCAAACAAATACTGCTACATAGTGCAAATATTACCTCCATAGCAGCACCAAATATTAACATGCAGCATCGACATTACTACTTAATACACTTACCACCATGTAGTGCATCAAATACCCTCTGGCACCAAAAATTCCATTTTTACAAAGTATAATCCCCCTTGCACAGGAATGATAATATGGCAGTTGATCAGTATTTTCTACTTGCACACAGACTCCTGAGCATCTTTTAAAGCTTCATAACCCCTAGTTTATTCCTTTTTTATAGCAATGCTACAACTTGTGTAACAATTCTATAGTATTAAGTACTCATTGGGCCAGATTGTCCAAAGCTTTTACACCAGTATTCTGGTATTAAAAGATTTGAAATGTTGCATAATTTTGGCACAACTTGGGGTTCTCACACCATTTTCGCCCAGCTCTCTGACAACGTGAGCTGAGCTGGGGTAGGGCAACCACGACTGTCAAATTCATGGTTGTGTTCTCTATGCCATAAATCTTGCTTACAAGGTGCATGCCACGCGTCCGACCCTCCTAATTCAGGAAGAGGCTAAGCGAAAGAATTTTTATGAATTAGGAGTGTCTAACTCCAGCACCCTTTCTCATCAAGACCGGCGTGAACAATGCTGGTCTTGATTAATCGTGTCTATTGCCTTTACTGAAAATATGGTATGGGCACTACAGTATATGGCTGCATGTAAAGTTTCTACAGCACAGCACAGTTCTATACCCCTTGGGCAGCTACAGGTATATACTAGGCTGTTGAGTTCATATTAGGAGATCCATGACCAGTCCAGTGTGACAACAGTAGGTGTAGATGCACTGCGCCACTTGCCAGGCTTACCCTGGAGGGGTGTAAATAAGTGACTATCTGGTCTTCACTAAAGCCTCCCATAATGAGGATAGGCTTGGACCGTTAGGATAGTTACCAGGTGCCACTCCAGGGCGGTACCCAGACCTGTAGCAGCCAACTTAAAAGGTCAAAGCTCAAAATGAAACACAGAGGGCAAATACAGAAATGTGGCCAGAAAGTCCGAGGTTGGGGCAGGCAGCAGAGGTTCAAAATATGAAGCCGGAGTCAGAAGCAGATAGATCAGACAGAATAAGTAAACAAATGGGTCAGCAACATGCGAGATAAATCAATAATGCACCGTAACAGGGAACTAGAGAGACAAACTACAACTAGAATCTAAGCTCAGGCAAGATGTGGAGGGAAGAGCTGCCTAACATATCCACTGCTGGTAGGGAATAGACCAGAGAAGCCAAACTCTGCAGGACTCAGTATATTTAAATTCCTGCAGAGTCTGGCAGTGCCTCCCTATTGTTGGGTGGAGACTTTCCAGCAACAGGAGGATGCAGCAGTGCTGGAAGTGTTTGCACAAGGCAGCTTAGCAAGATGGTCTGACACTGGGAGGAACAGAGCAGTGCACACCGTGAGTAGGACTGCGCTTATGGTACCAACCGTGCAAGTCACTGACATAACATCCAGACACCTACGTCGGACCATTAATGTTGGGCTTGTGGAACTGGCTTTAGGAAGAAATATCCAGCTTGGGGATGAAAAATATTGATGTCTCTATCTCTATTAAGAACTGAATTCTTGGTTCTGTTAGAGATTGAGAAGAAAATCAAAATCTATAAATAATAAAGCTCCTTAAATTTTAGAAAATTATTTAGTGTAAAAGCTTTGATATCCTCTTGTCTGTAATTTTAGGGTTATACATTAGGAATATATGTTTTAGAAATAATATGCTATTTGACTAGTACAGACTTTGCTCTTATACATTATTAAGTAAGAAGAAGCATCTAAGCGCTTTGGTCTTTTCATTAATGTACTGATTTTTTTTCCTGTCTACAACAGCAGCATTGAAGCAATGCTTTAAAAGCCTTGCTTTCTTATGTAGATCACTTTTGTCTGAAATCCGGCTGCTGAGTGCCTTCCCTTTAAGCCCTTCTTCTCTTTTATGTCCGCTTAACAACATAAAAAATGAATTTAATAATAAGCAGAGCTTTATGATGAGAATAACACCTATGGCTCTGAGCAGTCATTCCAGAATACCAGGGGTATTATTTATAGCCTCACATTATGGCGGTCTGAATAAGGACGACCTATGAGTGTTAGCGCTGAATATTCTGATCACCCTGTGATTACGTATCAGTCGTGTCTTTGCAGGTGTTCGCGTCTGAACGTTTCTCTTTTCTCCAGCATATTTTTACCCTGTATTTTACGTTAAGTACAAGGTGCATAATCTATTTTTGCTAGACGTTTCAATGATGTCATGCATCAGTGATTATTAGGTGGCAGCCATTCATTTATCGACAGGGCTGTGCCTTTACCAGGCAATAATTAGTGTCACAAAGCTCTGCTGGCAATATAAGTGGATATGATTATGATCACCTAGGACTAGGATAGGCAACATTTTAACCGTCACTAAGGAATCAAAGAGAGGCGCTTCCTAATTTACTGTGTACTAGCTCTACAAGACAATATAGAGATTCAATGCATGCTGGTCTATGACCCAAAAGTATGATATTGTCATGAACGATCGATTTCATTAAACACTAATATCGAAAAGGTGTAAAAAATATAAACAACTACAATACAGATGAATGTTTGATGTGCAACTTTGTTAATATATGTTGTAGTTTCTGAGTGAAGGATATATGTTGATGTCAGATCATAAGTAGTTAATGGTAATCAATGCATAAATCCATACAGTGATATAATGGTGTAGTTCTTACACACATCTGCTATTTTTATCAGTATTTATGCTCTAATAGCTGTTAAAAGGGTTGTCCACTACTCTGCAACCCCTTCTCAATTGCTATATTTCCCTTTGTTAAATAAAAGCAGTCTATAGTCAACTCCGGTGCACCCGCCATTCCAGCAATGATGACACAGGATCTTGAGTAATGTTGTTATGCCTCGAAAGCCCTGTAGCCAAACAGCGAATGCTTCACTCTCACTTCCTTTAGATGTAACCAGGGTCAGACTGGAGCACCGGGACCCCGGATGATTCTCCGGTGGGCCCGGGTCCTCAGCGGGCCCCCAAGCAAGACCTAGAAGGTGTCCATATTCAGTTGAAATGTATTGCGGTGCAGAAAGTCTGCACCTCAATAGTTAACATGGCCGCCGACCTATCAGAGACCGGCGGCTGAAGTCAGTGAGCCCTTTGCAGGCAACGTATGAAGGGTGCTCTGACATCAGCCGCTGGCCTTGGGGGCCAGTGCATGGGGCTAGGACATGGAACCAGCACAAGGAACTTGGGGCCAGCACAAAGGATATATAAAACTAAGGCACTGGTGCATCAAGACAGCATATTGCACACGAGATGTAATGGAGGGACTGCTGTATTAGGATGTGTGTGCCTCTTAATGGATTTGGCCCATCTTTCTGCTGCTGTGCACTAGCATAAGATATCTACTCTTTCGTGCCATAATTGATGATAAATTTGTTGGCGATGCATAATCAAATCAAATCCCCTCTTTTAGGAATTGCAGGATTGACAATGAGCTCTGGATGTGATAAACTCAGCAATGTTATGCTTACAGACAGAGGCGTAATGATTGCAGAGGTCGCGACCGTAACCGGGCCCGTGCGGATGAGGTACTTGACGATGCCAGCACAAACTTCAACTGGATGTGTATCCTCAGACGCACATTCAGCTGAAGTATATTGTGGCACAGAGACCTACTGGGTCCTTGCGCTCTAATGCACACTGCTGGCCAATCAGAGGTCAGCAGCTGATGTCGCGTGCACGTGAATGGCAGTGACATCATGCACTCCTGTCACTTGCATGCTGTAGTCAGCTGCCGGCTTCTGAAGAGGATGGAAGTTGAGTATAATTGTTTTTTTTATGCATTAAAGAAAAATAAAGTAACAGTTAACTATAAGTATATACCAGGATGAGGCCTAGGATAAGGGACATATATACCATGATGGGGGATATATATCCCAGGATGGGCCCAGGATAAGGGGCATATACCAGGATGGGAGATATATATATCAGGATGAAGCCCAGGATAGGGGACATATACCAGAATGGGAGCTATATATATCAAGATGAGGTCCAGGATAAGGGACATACATACAGTAATGGGGAACATATATACCTGGATGGGCCCAGGGTGGGGGACATATACATACCAGGATGGGGAACAAATACAACAGGATGGAGGTCATATATACGAGGATGGGAAACATATACCAGGATGGGTGACATACATACTAGGATGGGCACAGGAGCGAATACATATATACCAGGAAGGAGCCAAGATTGGTGACTTTACTACTATAATTAGATAATCAATATGTGATTGTTGGGGGTCTGAGACCTGGAAAACTGAATGATCAGCCGATATCCGCTTCGGTAGCAGCCAGATATAAGCATTGGCTAACAGAACTGTACTTGTTCTGCCATTCATTTGAGAATGAAATACACTAAATTATTTTTCAGATAATTCATCAATATGTTAGTCTCTGACCGACCCTTTAATTGTACAATCCGAGCCTATGGGAAGCAACAGTGAGCAAACATCCTGCGGTCACAGCTGCTGTATGGCCCAGGCTGCATTTATGAACTGTGTCTCTGAGACTTGTTGAGCAGGTTAAGCCCTGCTGTTATTATCATCATTATTTTTGTGGCACGAGGTAGCAAGAACTTAGCGTGAATAGTTTCTCCTAGACCTTTCTCATATTGGCAAAAAATTAAGACACATTTAGGAGGGAGAACTTCTCAAACTGTGAGACAGAAATCGCCCAGCTGTCGGTGAGGCACACTGAGGAGGAGCAGACTTGACAGAAGTGATTATATGCTGCAAAGGCCTTTCTCAAGCTGTAGCAATCTCTGGTTTATCAATATAATGGACTTCTTCTGTGCTTATGTTAAGTTATGTTGCTCCTGGGTTCAAGAGAAAAATGTAAAAATTGTTTGATTTCAGGCTTCATCATATTTCACTGGTAAGACCTCATTAAAAACATAAAATATTTTTTTAGGTCCAGCTCATGTACCATAATTCTTTTACCTTACATTTTGTTTGTATACTGGAAGGCTCCCGATGTTGCAAACAGTGCTACTCCATCTCTCGCTGCTACAGACTATGCTGTTCCATCTCCAGACACTATAGACTATACTGTTCCATCTCCAGACACTATAGACTATGATGTTCCATCTCCAGACACTATAGACTATACTGTTCCATCTTCAGACACTATAGACTATGCTACTCCATCTCCCCCTGCTGTAGACTATGCCAGGGGTGTCAAACTGCATTCCTCGAGGGCCGCAAACCATGCGTGTTCTCAAGATTTCCTTAGCATTGCACAAGGTGCTGTAATCATGATGTGTGTCGGTGATTAAATTATCAACTGTGCAGTACAAGGAAATCCTGAAAACATGACCTGTTTGCAGCCCTTGAGGAATGCAGTTTGACACCCCTGGACTATGCTGTTCCATCTCCAGGCACTATAGACTATGCTGTTCCATCTCCAGACACTATAGACTATGCTGTTCCATCTGCAGACACTATAGACTATGCTGTTCCATCTCCAGACACTATAGACTATGCTGTTCCATCTCCTGCTGCTATAGACTATGCAGTTCCATCTCCAGGCACTATAGACTATACTGTTCCATCTTCAGACACTATAGACTGTGCTACTCCATCTCCCCCTGCTATAGACTATGATGTTCCATCTCCAGGCACTATAGACTATGCTGTTCCATCTCCAGACACTATAGACTATGCTGTTCCATCTCCAGACACTATAGACTATGATGTTCCATCTCCAGACACTATAGACTATACTGTTCCATCTTCAGACACTATAGACTATGCTGTTTCATCTCCCGCTGCTATAGACTATGCTGTTCCATCTCCAGACACTATAGACTATACTGTTCCATCTTCAGACACTATAGACTGTGCTACTCCATCTCCCGCTGCTATAGACTATGCTGTTCCATCTCCAGGCACTATAGACTATCAGGAAAGAGAAGGAGATCCAGCTCAACGAAATAGTGAAAAATCCATAGTTTATTTCACTTAAAATATAGTGAAAGGACAAAACATCAGCATACAAAAAAATATTATAAAACCAAGGTCAACGCGTTTCCGGTGACTAAGCATGATTCATGATTAAGGGTGCTTAGTCACCGGAAACGCGTTGACCTTGGTTTTATAATATTTTTTTGTATGCTGATGTTTTGTCCTTTCATTATATTTTAAGTGAAATAAACTATGGATTTTTCACTATTTCGTTGAGCTGGATCTCCTTCTCTTTCCTGTTCGTCTACGCCCTGACACAGCGGTTCCGTGCTCCGAGCTCTTGGGAATGTCGGTATGGTGAGCTGGATTTTGTTTTTTACTATAGACTATGCTGTTCCATCTACAGACACTATAGACTATGCTGTTCCATCTCCAGACACTATAGACTATGCTGTTCCATCTCCAGACACTATAGACTATGATGTTCCATCTCCAGACACTATAGACTATACTGTTCCATCTTCAGACACTATAGACTATGCTGTTTCATCTCCCGCTGTTATAGACTATGCTGTTCCATCTCCAGGCACTATAGACTATGCTGTTCCATCTCCAGACACTATAGACTATGCTGTTCCATCTGCAGACACTATAGACTATGCTGTTCCATCTCCAGACACTATAGACTATGCTGTTCCATCTCCTGCTGCTATAGACTATGCTGTTCCATCTCCAGGCACTATAGACTATACTGTTCCATCTTCAGACACTATAGACTGTGCTACTCCATCTCCTGCTGCTATAGACTGTGCTGTTCCATCTCCAGGCACTATAGACTATGCTGTTCCATCTCCAGAAACTATAGACTATGCTGTTCCATCTCCAGACACTATAGACTATGCTGTTCCATCTCCAGACATTATAGACTATGCTGTTCCATCTCCAGACACTATAGACTATGCTGTTCCATCTCCCGCTGCTATAGATTATGCTGTTCCATCTCCAGGCACTATAGACTATGCTGTTCCATCTCCAGACACTATAGACTATGCTGTTCCATCTCCTGCTGCTATAGACTATGCTGTTCCATCTCCAGGCACTATAGATTATGCTGTTCCATCTCCAGAAACTATAGACTATGCTGTTCCATCTCCAGACACTATAGACTATGCTGTTCCATCTCCAGACATTATAGACTATGCTGTTCCATCTCCAGACACTATAGACTATGCTGTTCCATCTCCCGCTGCTATAGATTATGCTGTTCCATCTCCAGGCACTATAGACTATGCTGTTCCATCTCCAGACACTATAGACTATGCTGTTCCATCTCCAGACACTATAGACTATGCTACTCCATCTCCCGCTGCTATAGACTATGCTGTTCCATCTCCAGGCACTATAGACTATGCTGTTCCATCTCCAGACACTATAGACTATGCTGTTCCATCTCCAGACACTATAGACTATGCTGTTCCATCTCCTGCTGCTATAGACTATGCTGTTCCATCTCGAGGCACTATAGACTATGCTGTTCCATCTCCAGAAACTATAGACTATGCTGTTCCATCTCCAGACACTATAGACTATGCTGTTCCATCTCCAGACACTATAGACTATGCTGTTCCATCTCCAGACACTATAGACTATGCTGTTCCATCTCCTGCTGCTATAGACTATGCTGTTCCATCTCCAGGCACTATAGACTATGCTGTTCCATCTCCAGAAACTATAGACTATGCTGTTCCATCTCCAGACAATATAGACTATGCTGTTCCATCTCCTGCTGCTATAGACTATACTGTTCCATCTCCAGACACTATAGACTATGCTGTTCCATGTCCAGACACTATAGACTATACTGTTCCATCTCCAGACACTATAGACTATGCTGTTCCATCTCCAGACACTATAGACTATGCTGTTCCATCTCCTGCTGCTATAGACTATGCTGTTCCATCTCCAGACACTATAGACTATGCTGTTCCATCTCCTGCTGCTATAGACTATACTGTTCCATCTCCAGACACTATAGACTATGCTGTTCCATCTCCAGACACTATAGACTATACTGTTCCATCTCCAGACACTATAGACTATGCTGTTCCATCTCCAGAAACTATAGACTATGCTGTTCCATCTCCAGACACTATAGACTATGCTGTTCCATCTCCTGCTGCTATAGACTATACTGTTCCATCTCCAGACACTATAGACTATGCTGTTCCATGTCCAGACACTATAGACTATACTGTTCCATCTCCAGACACTATAGACTATGCTGTTCCATCTCCAGACACTATAGACTATGCTGTTCCATCTCCTGCTGCTATAGACTATGCTGTTCCATCTCCAGACACTATAGACTATACTGTTCCATCTCCAGACACTATAGACTATGCTTTGCCATCTCCTGCTGCTATAGACTATGCTGTTCCATCTCCAGACACTATAGACTATGCTGTTCCATCTCCTGCTGCTATAGACTATGCTGTTCCATCTCCAGGCACTATAGACTATACTGTTCCATATTCAGACACTATAGACTATGCTACTCCATCTCCCGCTGCTATAGACTATGCTGTTCCATCTCCAGGCACTATAGACTATGCTGTTCCATCTCCAGACACTATAGACTATGCTGTTCCATCTCCAGACACTATAGACTATGCTGTTCCATCTCCTGCTGCTATAGACTATGCTGTTCCATCTCCAGGCACTATAGACTATACTGTTCCATCTTCAGACACTATAGACTATGCTATTCCATCTCTCGCTGCTATAGGCTATGCTGTTCCATCTCCAGGCACGATAGACTATGCTGTTCCATCTCCAGACACTATAGACTATGCTGTTCCATCTCCAGACACTATAGACTATGCTGTTCCATCTCCAGACACTATAGACTATGATGTTCCATCTCCAGACACTATAGACTATACTGTTCCATCTTCAGACACTATAGACTATGCTGTTTCATCTCCCGCTGCTATAGACTATGCTGTTCCATCTCCAGGCACTATAGACTATGCTGTTCCATCTCCAGACACTATAGACTATGCTGTTCCATCTGCAGACACTATAGACTATGCTGTTCCATCTCCAGACACTATAGACTATGCTGTTCCATCTCCTGCTGCTATAGACTATGCTGTTCCATCTCCAGGCACTATAGACTATACTGTTCCATCTTCAGACACTATAGACTGTGCTACTCCATCTCCTGCTGCTATAGACTGCTGTTCCATCTCCAGGCACTATAGACTATGCTGTTCCATCTCCAGAAACTATAGACTATGCTGTTCCATCTCCAGACACTATAGACTATGCTGTTCCATCTCCAGACATTATAGACTATGCTGTTCCATCTCCAGACACTATAGACTATGCTGTTCCATCTCCCGCTGCTATAGACTATGCTGTTCCATCTCCAGGCACTATAGACTATGCTGTTCCATCTCCAGACACTATAGACTATGGTGTTCCATCTCCAGACACTATAGACTATGCTACTCCATCTCCCGCTGCTATAGACTATGCTGTTCCATCTCCAGGCACTATAGACTATGCTGTTCCATCTCCAGACACTATAGACTATGCTGTTCCATCTCCAGACACTATAGACTATGCTGTTCCATCTCCTGCTGCTATAGACTATGCTGTTCCATCTCGAGGCACTATAGACTATGCTGTTCCATCTCCAGAAACTATAGACTATGCTGTTCCATCTCCAGACACTATAGACTATGCTGTTCCATCTCCAGACACTATAGACTATGCTGTTCCATCTCCAGACACTATAGACTATGCTGTTCCATCTCCTGCTGCTATAGACTATGCTGTTCCATCTCCAGGCACTATAGACTATGCTGTTCCATCTCCAGAAACTATAGACTATGCTGTTCCATCTCCAGACACTATAGACTATGCTGTTCCATCTCCTGCTGCTATAGACTATACTGTTCCATCTCCAGACACTATAGACTATGCTGTTCCATCTGCAGACACTATAGACTATGCTGTTCCATCTGCAGACACTATAGACTATGCTGTTCCATCTCCAGACACTATAGACTATGCTGTTCCATCTCCTGCTGCTATAGACTATGCAGTTCCATCTCCAGGCACTATAGACTATACTGTTCCATCTTCAGACACTATAGACTGTGCTACTCCATCTCCCCCTGCTATAGACTATGATGTTCCATCTCCAGGCACTATAGACTATGCTGTTCCATCTCCAGACACTATAGACTATGCTGTTCCATCTCCAGACACTATAGACTATGATGTTCCATCTCCAGACACTATAGACTATACTGTTCCATCTTCAGACACTATAGACTATGCTGTTTCATCTCCCGCTGCTATAGACTATGCTGTTCCATCTCCAGACACTATAGACTATACTGTTCCATCTTCAGACACTATAGACTGTGCTACTCCATCTCCCGCTGCTATAGACTATGCTGTTCCATCTCCAGGCACTATAGACTATCAGGAAAGAGAAGGAGATCCAGCTCAACGAAATAGTGAAAAATCCATAGTTTATTTCACTTAAAATATAGTGAAAGGACAAAACATCAGCATACAAAAAAATATTATAAAACCAAGGTCAACGCGTTTCCGGTGACTAAGCATGATTCATGATTAAGGGTGCTTAGTCACCGGAAACGCGTTGACCTTGGTTTTATAATATTTTTTTGTATGCTGATGTTTTGTCCTTTCATTATATTTTAAGTGAAATAAACTATGGATTTTTCACTATTTCGTTGAGCTGGATCTCCTTCTCTTTCCTGTTCGTCTACGCCCTGACACAGCGGTTCCGTGCTCCGAGCTCTTGGGAATGTCGGTATGGTGAGCTGGATTTTGTTTTTTACTATAGACTATGCTGTTCCATCTACAGACACTATAGACTATGCTGTTCCATCTCCAGACACTATAGACTATGCTGTTCCATCTCCAGACACTATAGACTATGATGTTCCATCTCCAGACACTATAGACTATACTGTTCCATCTTCAGACACTATAGACTATGCTGTTTCATCTCCCGCTGTTATAGACTATGCTGTTCCATCTCCAGGCACTATAGACTATGCTGTTCCATCTCCAGACACTATAGACTATGCTGTTCCATCTGCAGACACTATAGACTATGCTGTTCCATCTCCAGACACTATAGACTATGCTGTTCCATCTCCTGCTGCTATAGACTATGCTGTTCCATCTCCAGGCACTATAGACTATACTGTTCCATCTTCAGACACTATAGACTGTGCTACTCCATCTCCTGCTGCTATAGACTGTGCTGTTCCATCTCCAGGCACTATAGACTATGCTGTTCCATCTCCAGAAACTATAGACTATGCTGTTCCATCTCCAGACACTATAGACTATGCTGTTCCATCTCCAGACATTATAGACTATGCTGTTCCATCTCCAGACACTATAGACTATGCTGTTCCATCTCCCGCTGCTATAGATTATGCTGTTCCATCTCCAGGCACTATAGACTATGCTGTTCCATCTCCAGACACTATAGACTATGCTGTTCCATCTCCTGCTGCTATAGACTATGCTGTTCCATCTCCAGGCACTATAGATTATGCTGTTCCATCTCCAGAAACTATAGACTATGCTGTTCCATCTCCAGACACTATAGACTATGCTGTTCCATCTCCAGACATTATAGACTATGCTGTTCCATCTCCAGACACTATAGACTATGCTGTTCCATCTCCCGCTGCTATAGATTATGCTGTTCCATCTCCAGGCACTATAGACTATGCTGTTCCATCTCCAGACACTATAGACTATGCTGTTCCATCTCCAGACACTATAGACTATGCTACTCCATCTCCCGCTGCTATAGACTATGCTGTTCCATCTCCAGGCACTATAGACTATGCTGTTCCATCTCCAGACACTATAGACTATGCTGTTCCATCTCCAGACACTATAGACTATGCTGTTCCATCTCCTGCTGCTATAGACTATGCTGTTCCATCTCGAGGCACTATAGACTATGCTGTTCCATCTCCAGAAACTATAGACTATGCTGTTCCATCTCCAGACACTATAGACTATGCTGTTCCATCTCCAGACACTATAGACTATGCTGTTCCATCTCCAGACACTATAGACTATGCTGTTCCATCTCCTGCTGCTATAGACTATGCTGTTCCATCTCCAGGCACTATAGACTATGCTGTTCCATCTCCAGAAACTATAGACTATGCTGTTCCATCTCCAGACAATATAGACTATGCTGTTCCATCTCCTGCTGCTATAGACTATACTGTTCCATCTCCAGACACTATAGACTATGCTGTTCCATGTCCAGACACTATAGACTATACTGTTCCATCTCCAGACACTATAGACTATGCTGTTCCATCTCCAGACACTATAGACTATGCTGTTCCATCTCCTGCTGCTATAGACTATGCTGTTCCATCTCCAGACACTATAGACTATGCTGTTCCATCTCCTGCTGCTATAGACTATACTGTTCCATCTCCAGACACTATAGACTATGCTGTTCCATCTCCAGACACTATAGACTATACTGTTCCATCTCCAGACACTATAGACTATGCTGTTCCATCTCCAGAAACTATAGACTATGCTGTTCCATCTCCAGACACTATAGACTATGCTGTTCCATCTCCTGCTGCTATAGACTATACTGTTCCATCTCCAGACACTATAGACTATGCTGTTCCATGTCCAGACACTATAGACTATACTGTTCCATCTCCAGACACTATAGACTATGCTGTTCCATCTCCAGACACTATAGACTATGCTGTTCCATCTCCTGCTGCTATAGACTATGCTGTTCCATCTCCAGACACTATAGACTATACTGTTCCATCTCCAGACACTATAGACTATGCTTTGCCATCTCCTGCTGCTATAGACTATGCTGTTCCATCTCCAGACACTATAGACTATGCTGTTCCATCTCCTGCTGCTATAGACTATGCTGTTCCATCTCCAGGCACTATAGACTATACTGTTCCATATTCAGACACTATAGACTATGCTACTCCATCTCCCGCTGCTATAGACTATGCTGTTCCATCTCCAGGCACTATAGACTATGCTGTTCCATCTCCAGACACTATAGACTATGCTGTTCCATCTCCAGACACTATAGACTATGCTGTTCCATCTCCTGCTGCTATAGACTATGCTGTTCCATCTCCAGGCACTATAGACTATACTGTTCCATCTTCAGACACTATAGACTATGCTATTCCATCTCTCGCTGCTATAGGCTATGCTGTTCCATCTCCAGGCACGATAGACTATGCTGTTCCATCTCCAGACACTATAGACTATGCTGTTCCATCTCCAGACACTATAGACTATGCTGTTCCATCTCCAGACACTATAGACTATGATGTTCCATCTCCAGACACTATAGACTATACTGTTCCATCTTCAGACACTATAGACTATGCTGTTTCATCTCCCGCTGCTATAGACTATGCTGTTCCATCTCCAGGCACTATAGACTATGCTGTTCCATCTCCAGACACTATAGACTATGCTGTTCCATCTGCAGACACTATAGACTATGCTGTTCCATCTCCAGACACTATAGACTATGCTGTTCCATCTCCTGCTGCTATAGACTATGCTGTTCCATCTCCAGGCACTATAGACTATACTGTTCCATCTTCAGACACTATAGACTGTGCTACTCCATCTCCTGCTGCTATAGACTGCTGTTCCATCTCCAGGCACTATAGACTATGCTGTTCCATCTCCAGAAACTATAGACTATGCTGTTCCATCTCCAGACACTATAGACTATGCTGTTCCATCTCCAGACATTATAGACTATGCTGTTCCATCTCCAGACACTATAGACTATGCTGTTCCATCTCCCGCTGCTATAGACTATGCTGTTCCATCTCCAGGCACTATAGACTATGCTGTTCCATCTCCAGACACTATAGACTATGGTGTTCCATCTCCAGACACTATAGACTATGCTACTCCATCTCCCGCTGCTATAGACTATGCTGTTCCATCTCCAGGCACTATAGACTATGCTGTTCCATCTCCAGACACTATAGACTATGCTGTTCCATCTCCAGACACTATAGACTATGCTGTTCCATCTCCTGCTGCTATAGACTATGCTGTTCCATCTCGAGGCACTATAGACTATGCTGTTCCATCTCCAGAAACTATAGACTATGCTGTTCCATCTCCAGACACTATAGACTATGCTGTTCCATCTCCAGACACTATAGACTATGCTGTTCCATCTCCAGACACTATAGACTATGCTGTTCCATCTCCTGCTGCTATAGACTATGCTGTTCCATCTCCAGGCACTATAGACTATGCTGTTCCATCTCCAGAAACTATAGACTATGCTGTTCCATCTCCAGACACTATAGACTATGCTGTTCCATCTCCTGCTGCTATAGACTATACTGTTCCATCTCCAGACACTATAGACTATGCTGTTCCATCTGCAGACACTATAGACTATGCTGTTCCATCTCCAGACACTATAGACTATGCTGTTCCATCTCCTGCTGCTATATACTATGCTGTTCCATCTCCAGGCACTATAGACTATACTGTTCCATCTTCAGACACTATAGACTGTGCTACTCCATCTCCTGCTGCTATAGACTGTGCTGTTCCATCTCCAGGCACTATAGACTATGCTGTTCCATCTCCAGAAACTATAGACTATGCTGTTCCATCTCCAGACACTATAGACTATGCTGTTCCATCTCCAGACATTATAGACTATGCTGTTCCATCTCCAGACACTATAGACTATGCTGTTCCATCTCATGCTGCTATATTCTATGCTGTTCCATCTCCAGGCACTATAGACTATGCTGTTCCATCTCCAGACACTATAGACTATGGTGTTCCATCTCCAGACACTATAGACTATGCTACTCCATCTCCCGCTGCTATAGACTATGCTGTTCCATCTCCAGGCACTATAGACTATGCTGTTCCATCTCCAGACACTATAGACTATGGTGTTCCATCTCCAGACACTATAGACTATGCTACTCCATCTCCCGCTGCTATAGACTATGTTGTTCCATCTCCAGGCACTATAGATTATGCTGTTCCATCTCCAGACACTATAGACTATGCTGTTCCATCTCCAGACACTATAGACTATGCTGTTCCATCTCCTGCTGCTAT
The DNA here is from genome assembly GCF_032444005.1 of Ranitomeya imitator. Classification (NCBI taxonomy): domain Eukaryota; kingdom Metazoa; phylum Chordata; class Amphibia; order Anura; family Dendrobatidae; genus Ranitomeya; species Ranitomeya imitator. The sequence continues at coordinate 457,536,460 of NC_091287.1, read as the reverse complement.
AGACTATGCTGTTCCATCTCGAGGCACTATAGACTATGCTGTTCCATCTCCAGAAACTATAGACTATGCTGTTCCATCTCCAGACACTATAGACTATGCTGTTCCATCTCCAGACACTATAGACTATGCTGTTCCATCTCCAGACACTATAGACTATGCTGTTCCATCTCCTGCTGCTATAGACTATGCTGTTCCATCTCCAGGCACTATAGACTATGCTGTTCCATCTCCAGAAACTATAGACTATGCTGTTCCATCTTCAGACACTATAGACTATGCTGTTCCATCTCCTGCTGCTATAGACTATACTGTTCCATCTCCAGACACTATAGACTATGCTGTTCCATGTCCAGACACTATAGACTATACTGTTCCATCTCCAGACACTATAGACTATGCTGTTCCATCTTCAGACACTATAGACTATGCTGTTCCATCTCCTGCTGCTATAGACTATGCTGTTCCATCTCCAGGCACTATAGACTATGCTGTTCCATCTCCAGAAACTATAGACTATGCTGTTCCATCTCCAGACACTATAGACTATGCTGTTCCATCTCCTGCTGCTATACACTATACTGTTTCATCTCCAGACACTATAGACTATGCTGTTCCATGTCCAGACACTATAGACTATACTGTTCCATCTCCAGACACTATAGACTATGCTGTTCCATCTCCAGACACTATAGACTATGCTGTTCCATCTCCTGCTGCTATAGACTATGCTGTTCCATCTCCAGACGCTATAGACTATACTGTTCCATCTCCAGACACTATAGACTATGCTTTGCCATCTCCTGCTGCTATAGACTATGCTGTTCCATCTCCAGACACTATAGACTATGCTGTTCCATCTCCTGCTGCTATAGACTATGCTGTTCCATCTCCAGGCACTATAGACTATACTGTTCCATCTTCAGACACTATAGACTATGCTACTCCATCTCCCGCTGCTATAGACTATGCTGTTCCATCTCCAGGCACTATAGACTATGCTGTTCCATCTCCAGACACTATAGACTATGCTGTTCCATCTCCAGACACTATAGACTATGCTGTTCCATCTCCAGAAACTATAGACTATGCTGTTCCATCTCCAGACACTATAGACTATGCTGTTCCATCTCCAGACATTATAGACTATGCTGTTCCATCTCCTGCTGCTATAGACTATACTGTTCCATCTCCAGACACTATAGACTATGCTTTTCCATCTCCAGACACTATAGACTATGCTGTTCCATCTCCTGCTGCTATAAACTATGCTGTTCCATCTCCAGACACTATAGACTATACTGTTCCATGTCCAGACACTATAGACTATGCTGTGCCATCTCCAGACATTATAGACTATGCTGTTCCATGTCCAGACACTATACACTATACTGTTCCATCTCCAGACACTATAGACTATGCTTTTCCATCTCCAGACACTATAGACTATGCTGTTCCATCTCCTGCTGCTATAGACTATGCTTTTCCATCTCCAGACACTATAGACTATACTGTTCCATCTCCAGACACTATAGACTATGCTGTGCCATCTCTTGCTGCTATAGACTATACTGTTCCATCTCCCGCTGCTATAGACTATACTTTTCCATCTCCAGACACTATAGACTATGCTGTGCCATCTCCAGACACTATAGACTATGCTGTTTTATCTCCAGACACTATAGACTATGCAGTTCCATCTCCAGACACTATAGACTATGCTGTTCCATCTCCTGCTGCTATAGACTATACTTTTCCATCTCCAGACTCTATAGACAATGCCGTTGTATCTCCAGACTCTATAGACTATATTATTCCATCTACAGGCACTATAGACTATACTATTCCATCTCCAGACACTATAGACTATGCTGTTCCATCTCCAGACACTATAGACTATGCTGTTCCATCTCCAGACACTATAGACAATGCTGTTCCATCTCCAGACACTATAGACTATACTATTCCATCTATCGGCACTATAGACTATACTATTCCATCTTCAGACACTATAGACTATGCTGTTCCGTCTCCAGACACTATAGACTATGCTGTTCCATCTCCTGCTGCTATAGACTATACTGTTCCATCTCCCGCTGCTATAGACTATACTATTCCATCTCCAGACACTATAGACTATGCTGTGCAATCTCCAGACACTATAGACTATGCTGTTCCATCTCCAGACACTATAGACTATGCTGTTCCATCTCCAGACACTATAGACTATGCTGTGCCATCTCCAGACACTATAGACTATACTATTCCATCTACAGGCACTATAGACTATGCTGTTCCATCTCCAGACACTATAGACAATGCTGTTCCATCTCCCGACTCTATAGACTATACTATTCCATCTACAGGCACTATAGACTACACTATTTCATCTCCAGAAACTATAGACTATGCTGTTCCATCTCCAGACACTATAGACTATGCTGTGCCATCTCCAGACACTATAGACTATGCTGCTCCATCTCCAGACACTATAGACTATACTATTCCATCTCCAGACACTATAGACTATGCTGTTCCATCTCCAGGCACTATAGACTATACTGTTTCATCTCCCGCTGCTATAGACTATACTATTCCATCTCCAGACACTATAGACTATACTATTCCATCTCTAGACACTATAGACTATGCTGTTCCATCTCCAGACACTATAGCCATACAGCTGCATAGAAATGCCGAGTGGTAGATTTTTATTAGCATTATTTTGGGATACATACTATATTTTGATCTCTTTGCAGACACTATAGACTATGCTGCTCCATCTCCAGACACTATAGACTATACTATTCCATCTCCAGACACTATAGACTATGCTGTTCCATCTCCAGGCACTATAGACTATACTGTTTCATCTCCCGCTGCTATAGACTATGCTGTTCCATGTCCAGACACTATAGACTATACTGTTCCATCTCCAGACACTATAGACTATGCTTTTCCATCTCCAGACACTATAGACTATGCTGTTCCATCTCCTGCTGCTATAGACTATGCTTTTCCATCTCCAGACACTATAGACTATACTGTTCCATCTCCAGACACTATAGACTATGCTGTGCCATCTCTTGCTGCTATAGACTATACTGTTCCATCTCCCGCTGCTATAGACTATACTTTTCCATCTCCAGACACTATAGACTATGCTGTGCCATCTCCAGACACTATAGACTATGCTGTTTTATCTCCAGACACTATAGACTATGCAGTTCCATCTCCAGACACTATAGACTATGCTGTTCCATCTCCTGCTGCTATAGACTATACTTTTCCATCTCCAGACTCTATAGACAATGCCGTTGTATCTCCAGACTCTATAGACTATACTATTCCATCTACAGGCACTATAGACTATACTATTCCATCTCCAGACACTATAGACTATGCTGTTCCATCTCCAGACACTATAGACTATGCTGTTCCATCTCCAGACACTATAGACAATGCTGTTCCATCTCCAGACACTATAGACTATACTATTCCATCTATCGGCACTATAGACTATACTATTCCATCTTCAGACACTATAGACTATGCTGTTCCGTCTCCAGACACTATAGACTATGCTGTTCCATCTCCTGCTGCTATAGACTATACTGTTCCATCTCCCGCTGCTATAGACTATACTATTCCATCTCCAGACACTATAGACTATGCTGTGCAATCTCCAGACACTATAGACTATGCTGTTCCATCTCCAGACACTATAGACTATGCTGTTCCATCTCCAGACACTATAGACTATGCTGTGCCATCTCCAGACACTATAGACTATACTATTCCATCTACAGGCACTATAGACTATGCTGTTCCATCTCCAGACACTATAGACAATGCTGTTCCATCTCCCGACTCTATAGACTATACTATTCCATCTACAGGCACTATAGACTACACTATTTCATCTCCAGAAACTATAGACTATGCTGTTCCATCTCCAGACACTATAGACTATGCTGTGCCATCTCCAGACACTATAGACTATGCTGCTCCATCTCCAGACACTATAGACTATACTATTCCATCTCCAGACACTATAGACTATGCTGTTCCATCTCCAGGCACTATAGACTATACTGTTTCATCTCCCGCTGCTATAGACTATACTATTCCATCTCCAGACACTATAGACTATACTATTCCATCTCTAGACACTATAGACTATGCTGTTCCATCTCCAGACACTATAGCCATACAGCTGCATAGAAATGCCGAGTGGTAGATTTTTATTAGCATTATTTTGGGATACATACTATATTTTGATCTCTTTGCATTGCATTTTTCGTGAGTGGTGCTGTGTCCATTTTTTTTCTTTATGACATTTCCCATACAGGTTAAATAAGTTTATATTTTGATAGATCGGAATGTTATGGACACAGCAATACCAAATATGTTTATTTTTTTAATTTTAAATTTTCTTTATTTTGCCCTGGGGAAAAGAGGGGTGACTCAAAGTTTTGTTTCTATTATTTTAATATTTTTATAAACTTAATTTTTCTACTGCTATAAGAGGGCAGATGCTGACATCTTCATTGTGTGCAGCAGGCTCAGCTCTTGAGCCTGCATACACCTGCACCCTCTCCATGACATAATGGTAAATCATGGTCCTTGCTGCAGCTGATCGACAAAAACCAGAACAGCAGCGGAGAGGCATTTCTGGACTCAGGGAGGGTGAATAAAAACTCAGTTTGTGATTTCATATATTGCTGAGCCTATGGGCTGTGAAGCATGATCTTTATTTCATACCCGGTACTTCTACAGCAGTCTACAGTTACAGAAACCAACAGTCAGAAAACCAGGAGCTCAGCTAAGCTGTAAGAAAGCTGTCAGCTATTCCTAGTGAGAGCCAACATTCCGGTGACCAGCAGCATTGTGAGTTCAGCTCTGGACTATAATACAGATGTTACCAGCATAGAATTGGGTTGCTGATGACATATTACTTATCTCTATCGACTTTCACTCTGCTTATATCTCCTTGTAAATACTGAAAGCCCGGTTGTGTGTCGATGATTTATTTCAGAAGTTATATAACAACATGACAAGAATAAAACTTGGCAAAGGGTTATCGCAGAATATTGAAAGCCAAGAAATAAAAAACCCAAAGGCACAATGTAAAATGAATAACGCTGCACTGTCATTCATTGCAAGGAACGCAACGCGACAGTCATTATTTTACTTTGATAAATTAATAAAAAGGAAACCTATAACCGTATAATAAAGAGATGTTCAGTACAAATAATAAAACATGAAACTAGTGTGTAGTAAGGAGGATGAATTATTGCACTTTTCAGAGTATGCTCAATCTAATGAAGATGGAAAATATCTGTACTGCCTGTAATATTCAGAAAACCCAACGCATCTAGGTTTCTAGCGAAAGTCTTACATAACATCAAATGCTTGGTTACCCTACATTGGGGCAGGTGCAGAGAAGACTGTGTATTCTCTCATCTGAGGTAATCGGGCCGACTATGCCAATCACACGCTGATCAAACTCTGGTTAGAGTGTTATCATAGAGTGACCCGATTCTTTCAGATGAGGAGATGGAGAAAAAAATTCTCCATCTTCTCCATTCTGTGAATCCATGAACATCAGACTGCACTCAAATGTCACAAAAATGCAGTCTGATCGTTTCCACTGACACATTGTCTTGCATGGCTGAGTGTGATTCTAATATCCAAGCCCATCTGAGAAAAAAAAATTAACATGTTTATGACGCCATCATTGGGCCGAGTGCGGTCTGATGTTTTGTCAGATTGCACAATGACTAAAAATATACGCGCGTCTGCACCTGCCCTCATGATGAGTGCCTCATTTGGTTAGCCACATTGATAAGTAGGATTTGTGGATAATCTACGCTGGTATCCCATATAATACATCCAAATCCAGACAGAAAGTACATGTGTTTTTTTTTTTTATTATTAGTCAACACGTTTTGAAGTACTACAGACTTCTTCATCAGGACTAGTGATGAGCGAGTGTGCTCGTTACTCGAGATTTCCAAGCATGCTCGAGTGTTCTCTGAGTATTTTGGGCGTGCTCATAGATTATGTTTGTGTCGCTGCAGCTGCATGATTTGTGGCTGCTAGACAGCCTGAATACAAGTGAGGATTGCCTGTTTGTTAGGGAATCTCCACATGTATTCAGGCTGTCTAGCAGCTGTAAATCATGCAGCTGCGGGGACACAAACATAATCTACAAGCATGCCCACAATACTTGGAGAACACCCGAGCATGCTTGGAAATCTCGAGTAACGAGCACACTCGCTCATAACTTATCAGGACAAGAAAAGCAATGCTGGACAGGGCTGGAACAATACTGGTCCCCGGACAGGGCTCCTAACATTTATGGGACATCATACAGTTTTTTAAACTTTTGTGGTACAATGTATGAAGAGGCGATTCATGGAAATATGGACCTTTCTGTTTCCTGAAGGTAACAGTATTAATAGAGAAGTTTCTGAAGATAATCAGATGGTAATTCCACCCTGTGCCAATGTCAAGGCTAAAAGAATGAGCGAAACTCTATGTTGTAGTACCTAAACGAGTATAATTTCAGGGGAGTGGATCTTTATACTTTATTGATGGACTGAAGAAAACTGCATACATGCCTGGAAGTCATTATAAAAGAGTCTAAAATACTGAAGATTTACATTGAATGACTACACTACCACGTGCTTGAACACATATACCACCCTCAGCACACATTTCACCACACATACACCAACCTCGCCACATAAAAGTCGAAACACAAAAGTCGCCGCTCAAAACTCACCACGCGCAAAACTCGCCACATGCAAAAACTAGGCTCACGCAAAACTCGCCACAAGTGCAAAACTCACCTCATGGAAAACTCGCCACACGCAAAACTTGCACACGCGGAAAAATTGCCACATGCACAAAATTTGCAACACATGCAAAAGTTGCCTCACACAAAACTTGCACATACTCAAAAGGCACCAGACATAAAACTCACCACGCGCAAAACTTGCTGCACACAACTTGCTACACTAACCTGTCACATGCAACTCGACACACAAAAAGTTGCTACACGCATGTTGCCACACAAAACTCATCTCACAAAAGTGGCTACATGCATGTTGCCACACACAACTCAACACACACAACTTGACAAACGAAACTCGCCCTAAAACACACACAAGTCTGGTATTAGCCTTCAAAAATAAAAATCTGATTAATAAGCAGACAAACTACAAGAGCAACAAATGTACCATATAGGAAATACAGCAGCTGTCAGTCACATGACCTGTCTATTATGTGTATGTGGGAGCTAATATATACTGCCAGGGGGAGGGCTTCCTGTTGGCTGGGGATTTATCAGGCTGCCAATTTATCTTACAAATACTGAGGTAAAAATACTGAGCAAATAACGTGTTAACGAGGTCTAATACAGGAGATCACACAGGTATATACTATATACAGGGGAGATGACACACAGGTATATACTATATAGAGGAGGAGATGACATACAGGTACATTCTATATACAGGAGGAGATGACATACAGGTATATACTATATACAGGAGGAGATGACACAGGTATATACTATATACAGGAGCAGATTACCTACAAGTATATACTATATACAGGAGGAGATGACATACAGGTATATGCTATATATAGAAGATGACATACAGGTATATACTATATACAGGAGGAGATGACACACAGATATATACTATATACAGGGGAGATGACACACAGGTATATACTATATACAGGAGGAGATGACATACAGGTATATACTATATATAGAAGGAGATGACATACAGGTATATACTATATTTAGGAGGAGATGACATACAGGTATATACTATATATAGGAGGAGATGACATACAGGTATATACTATATATAGGAGGAGATGACATACAGGTATATACTATATATAGGAGGAGATGACATACAGGTATATACTATATATAGGAGGAGATGACATACAGGTATATACTATATACAGGGGAGATGACACACAGCAGGTATATACTATATACAGGGGAGATGACATATAGGTATATACTATATACAGGAGATGACATACAGGTGTATACTATATATAAGGGAGATGACAAACATGTATATACTGAGGTGAAAATGAGAGGTGTGAGGTGAAAATGAAAAGGTGTGAGTGCAAAATGAGAGGAGTGAGGGAAAATAGTGTAGTGATCGGAAAATGACAGATGTGAGGTCGAAATGATAAGTGTTAGGCGGGAATGAGAGGAGTGAGGGAGAAAATGAGAGGTGTGAGGGAGAAAATGAGAGATGTGACTGGGAAAATGAAAGATGTGATTGGGAAAATGAGAGGCGTGATGGGAAAATAAGAGAATTGAGGTGCTCTAACTAACCACAGATATTTACTATGCCCAGGCAACGCCGGGCTCTTCAGCTAGTACAAGTTAAACTGGAAAAGTACATCATGTAATACAATGGATCAACTGATCAATCGACACCAAAATGAAAAAAAAAGGCAACCTAAAATAAAATCCAAAAGGAAGCTAAACCTCAAAACCAACAACTCCTCTAACAATGCGTACACGGCACTAAATTCCCTATAGGATACTGGTCATTATTCGGACCCTATAGGAACCACATGAAGTAGGAGAGTTGTTTTCTGACATGTCTTGCCTGCATGCCTTCGATTCTGTGAAATATGTTAGTATCTTACAAGCAACTTGTAATAAACACTCAATAACTCAAAGTTCTTGATGGCTGAATTCTACAAGATGATGTACTGGGTAATAAGATCTTGTTTAGTCCCTGTTGCTTGAGTCTTAGTTATTCATTCCCGGAGAAACCCAGTAATGCTTCATCGAAACCTACTACACGAACAACACATATATCCTGATAATGCAAATATTTCTTGCCGAATGGCAGCAGAGCGTGTTAGATTGCTCCAAAGACAAGTTCAGACAGGAATGAAAAAATTGTAAAATAAGAATCAGTGAGCTACAACCTTCACTAACATATTATTGAATTGATAAAGTGAAAAAAAATTATATGGTCCAAATTTTTTTCTAGAATTTATTCCAGTTACTGTTCTTGACGTATCCAGGCTCAGCTTCTTCTCGCCTTTTACATAATCGGTGAGTCTGTTTCTGTTCACACTGCTGTTTGGCACTTCTGTTGCAGGTTAATTTAGCAGCCTCATCATTTTTGATGGCTAAAATAATGCAATATGCAGCACTATTCTTGACATCAAAATGACAGGCACCTCAATGGATCCCAATGAAACCCCTTTTCTAAGGCCACGTTTGCGCCTTCAGTGTTTGATCAGTATTTTACATCAGTATTTGTAAGCAGGGCTGCCACTAGAAATTTCGGGGCCCCATACTGGCAAAATTTTCGGGGCCCCCTTGAGACTCCGCCCAGGCTCCACCCCAGCCCCGCCTCCAGGCTCCACCCCTCGAACTGTCCACAGTCCCACCGCTCTCACTTGGAAAAACTCCACTTCTCACCAATCACACATTAACAGTTCCCATCACCAGATCACATACATAGCAGGCAGCTTTTGTTTTGGCCAAAAGATTTTTTAAGCCGCCACCGTAACACGGTAGACACTTTTGACCGGGCCCTACTCTACTATAACCTATTAAATATTTGTTAAAATATGCAATACAATTTAGGTATATTTTTATTTATTTTTCAATTTTTAAAATGACCAATAATATCACATAGAAGGAACAAATAACACAACACCATGACCAGATGACATATTACCACCACAGTGATCGAATAATATCACATACAAGGAACAAATACCACAACACCATGACCAGACCACATATTACCACCACAGTGATCGAATAATATCACATACAAGGAACAAATACCAAAACACCATGTCCAGACCACATATTACCACCACATAGTGACTGAATACTACAATTATGATCAGTAATTTAAAAAAAAGCACCATACTATCACCATAAGTGCCATTATACACAGGAGATCTGTACTTAGTATGCAGTGTCTGTGTACAGATAATATAGTGATCACTAGTGAAATTATACACAGGAGCTCTGTATACAGTGTATAGTGTCAGTGTATAGGTAACACACTGACTCACCAGTGACGTCTCTAGGTGAAGTCCTTCATCTTTCATCCAGCACAGACCGCCATCATTTCATCCAGCCAGGACTTCTCTCTGCAGGAAATAACACAGTTATCTCGAGCTCCGCTTGCAGAACACATTACTTAATTTTTCACAACTTCTACATTACACCACATGAAGAAGGCGACATAGTATCACTCTATACAGTAACAGGACCACCCCCCATTTAAAACAGTATACTCAAAAAATAAAATAAATACATCACTGCAGTAATAATATCCCAAAATTATCCCCTATGGTATTAATAATATCCCCCAGCCTGGCCCCGTGTGTCTCATTCCTGGCGTCAGCCAGATGTTCTCCCATCCTGCCCTCATGACTCATGAGTATCCATTCTGCCCCATATGATCTCCCCATCCTGCCCCATATGATCGCCCCATGTGATCTCTCCATCCTGCCCCATCTGTCTCCATCATATCCATCCTGCCCCATGATCCTGCACGATCTGTCTCCAATTCTGCCCCCAGTGTCTCCAATCATGCCCCATGTCTCCATTCTGCCCCCTATGTCTCCAACCATGCCCCCATGTCTGCAATCCTGACACTTGTCTCCAATCATGCCCCCTGTGTCTCCATTCTGCCCCATCTGTCTCCAATCCTGCCCCATCTGTCTCCAGTCATGCCCACATGTCTTTCATCCTGCCCCGTGTCTCCAATCATGCCCCGTATCTCCATTCTGCCCCGTGTCTCGCATTCTGCCCCAATGTCCAGCATTCTGCCCCTGGGTCTCACAGTCTGCCCCTGTGTCCAGCATTCTGCCCCACTGTGTCCACCATTCTGTCCCACTGTGTCCAGCATTTCTGCCCCTGTGTGTCCAGCATTCTGTCCCACTGTGTCCAGCATTCTGCCCCTGTGTGTCCAGCATTCTGCCCCTGTGTGTCCAGCATTCTGTCCCACTGTGTCCAGCATTCTGTCCCACTGTGTCCAGCATTCTGTCCCACTGTGTCCAGCATTTCTGCCCCTGTGTGTCCAGCATTCTGCCCCACTGTGTCCAGCATTTCTGCCCCTGTGTGTCCAGCATTCTGCCCCACTGTGTCCAGCATTTCTGCCCCACTGTGTCCAGCATTTCTGCCCCACTGTGTCCAGCATTCTGCCCCACTGTGTCCAGCATTGCTGCCCGTGTGTCCAGCATTCTGCCCCACTGTGTCCAGCATTCTGCCCCACTGTGTCCAGCATTTCTGCCCCTGTGTGTCTACCATTCTGCCCCACTGTGTCCAGCATTTCTGCCCCTGTGTGTCTACCATTCTGTCCCACTGTGTCCAGCATTTCTGCCCCTGTGTGTCCAGCATTTCTGCCCCACTGTGTCCAGCATTCTGCCCCACTGTGACCACCATTCTGCCCCACTGTGTCCAGCATTCTGTCCCTGTGTCCAGCATTCTGCCCCTGTATCCAGCATTCTGCCCCTTTGTCCAGCATACTGCCCCTTTGTCCAGCATACTGCCCCTGTGTCCAGAATACTGCCCCTGTGTCCAGCATAATGCCCCTGTGTCCAGCATAATGCCCCTGTGTCCAGCATAATGCCCGTGTCCAGCTTTCTGCCCCTGTGTCCAGAATACTGCCCCTGCTGTGTCCAGAATACTGCCCCTTTGTCCAGCATAATGCCCCTGTGTCCAGCATTCTGCCCGTGTCCAGAATACTGCCCCTTTGTCCAGCATAATGCCCCTGTGTCCAGCATAATGCCCCTGTGTCCAGCATAATGCCCCTGTGTCCAGCATAATGCCCCTGTGTCCAGCATTCTGCCCGTGTCCAGCTTTCTGCCCCTTTGTCCAGCATAATGCCCGTGTCCAGCTTTCTGCCCCTTTGTCCAGCATAATGCCCCTGTGTCCAGAATACTGCCCCTTTGTCCAGCATAATGCCCCTTTGTCCAGCATTCTTCCCGTGTCCAGCATAATGCCCCTTTGTCCAGCATTCTTCCCCTGTGTCCAGCATAATGCCCCTGTGTCCAGCATAATGCCCCTGTGTCCAGAATACTGCCCCTTTGTCCAGCATTCTGCCCCTGTGTCCAGCATAATGCCCGTCTGTGTCCAGCTTTCTGCCCCTTTGTCCAGCATTCTGCCCCCGTGTCCAGCATCTCCTCTGCCCGTGTCCAGCTTTCTGCCCCTTTGTCCAGCATTTTGCCCCTGTGTCCAGCATCTTCTCTAACCAGCTTTCTGCCCCTTTGTCCAGCATAATGCCCCTGTGTCCAGAATACTGCCCCTTTGTCCAGCATTCAGCCCCTGTGTCCAGCATTCTGCCCCTTTGTCCAGCATAATGCTCCTGTGTCCAGAATACTGCCCCTGTATCCAGCATAATGCCCCTGTGTCCAGCATAATGCCCCTGTGTCCAGAATACTGCCCCTTTGTTCAGCGTTCTGCCCGTGTCCAGCATTCTGCCCCTGTGTCCAGCATTCTGCCCCTTTGTCCAGCATAATGCCCCTGTGTCCAGCATAATGCTCCTGTGTCCAGAATACTGCCCCTTTGTCCAGCATAATGCCCCTGTGTCCAGCATAATGCCCCTTTGTCCAGCTTTCTGCCCCTTTGTCCAGCTTTCTGCCCCTTTGTCCAGCATAATGCCCCTGTGTCCAGCATAATGCCCCTGTGTCCAGCATAATGCCCCTTTGTCCAGCATAATGCCCCTTTGTCCAGCATAATGCCCCTTTGACCAGCATTCTTCCCGTGTCCGGCATAATGCCCCTGTGCCCAGCTTTCTGCCCCTTTGTCCAGCATAATGCCCCTGTGTCCAGAATACTGCCCCTTTGTCCAGCATTCTGCCCCTGTGTCCAGCATAATGCCCCTGTCTGTGTCCAGCTTTCTACCCCTTTGTCCAGCATTCTGCCCCTGTGTCCAGCATCTCCTCTGCCCCAGCATGCCCAGTATTCTGCCCCCGTGTCCAGCATACTGCCCCGGGCCCCCTCCCCTGGATCGCCGCTACCAAAAAAAAAAAAAAACTTCTTACCTTGCCATGCTCCCGCGGCGGGCGAAGCTCCTCCACGCAGGTGAAGGACGCACTCGCCGGCGGCTGACGATGACGTCAGACGCCGGCGAGGTGCGACTGCGCACTGCCGCCGTTCAAGTCAGCTGCCAGCCTCCGACTGGCTGGCGGCGACTGTTAACTATTGACGTGCGGGCACGGGCCCGCACGTCAATAGTGAGCCACAGCGCCTGTAGGGGGGGCCCGGTGAGCAGATGAGACGGGGCCCGATGCGGGCCCCCTCTGCCCACCGGGCCCCATACGCCAGTCATGGCTGTCATGCCCTGATGGCGGCCATGTTTGTAAGCCAAAACCAGGAGTGGAGCAATCGAAGGAAAAGTATAATGGAAACATATGCACCACTTCTGTATTTTTCACCTTCTCCTGGTTTTGCCTTACATATACTGATGTAAAATACTGACCAAATACTGACCGTGTGAATATGGTCTAAGCCAAGGCTACATGTGGTTGTCCTTAGGAAGGAGTTAGATTGACAATTAAACCACTAACATCCTATCGGTCCTTGGATCCAGTTGTATCTTTCCACGGCCTTTGGTAGTCATTGCAATTGTTTATGGTTGGTGGAACGGTTGGTACAGTGCCGGCAAAAAAAATCTTTACACTTGCGCAGCAAAAAAAACTTTACATATAAAATCCACATCATAATTTCACTTTTTAAAAGTGTACACAATGGGGGAGATAATAAAAAACTGTTTAATATTAAAGCAGGCTTTGTTGCAAATATCAACCAATTAACGCTCAGTTTTCACTTCTCTGGTAAAGCGAAAGCTGCACTCTGATTGGTTGTTATGTGCAGCTCAGCCAGTTTTGCTATTAGGTAGTCTTTTATTATCTCCCTCAGTTTTTTATTATCTCCCACAATGGGTCGAAAGAAGCTTAAAATGGAAGAGAAATCCCGTGCCTTGACTCTGCTCGAGAAGGGGGATTCGGTGATTGCTGTAGCTAGAGATCTGGGAGTGTCAAGAGCAGCAATTTATCAGCTGAAGCGGTCGGCGGCATCATTGCCTCCTGGGATGGTACCGCAGAGGAAGTCACGCTCTGGCGCACCTAAGAAGACTTCACCAAGGAGTGATAAGCTTCTGAAGCGTCAAGTGATGTCACATCCTTCTATAACTGCCGTTGAACTAAAAAACAAGTCCCCTATGCTCCTCCAGAACATCGCAACTAGGACAATTCGTCAACTCCTGCAGAAGGACCTGGGTCTACCAAGTTACCGTGCCGCAAATAAGCCCCTGCTCACAGCAGCAATGAAGAAGAAAAGGCTTGCCTTTTGTAAGAAATATCAAGATTGGACATCTGAAGAGTGGAAGAAAGTGATGTTTAGTGATGAGAGCACTTTCAGGCTGGTCAGGGGAGGCTCAAAGGTTCTGCGTCGTCCGAGTACCGTGTCACGGTATGACCCAAAATATACAGTTAATAAAGGAGGTGCTGAAGACACTGTGGGTAAACATGGACTCCACATACTTAGCCAGCCTTGCTGAATCCATGCCTAAACGACTGCAGATGGTGATAAAATGTAAGGGTGACATGACAAAATACTAATTGTAATAAAATATCCACAATAAAACACTTGAATCCACTTGAATATTAAGATTTTGTGGTTTCATTGAACTTGTAAAGATTTTTTTTGCAGGCACTTTATATACACTAATAGTGCCTGTGTCACACACAACTAGTGTTGAGCGATACCGTCCGATACTTGAAAGTATCGGTATCGGATAGTATCGGCTGATATCCGAAAAATATCGGATATCGCCGATACCGATATCCGATACCAATACAAGTCAATGGGACATCAAGTATCGGAAGGTATTCTCATGGTTCCCAGGGTCTGAAGGAGAGGAAACTCTCCTTCAGGCCCTGGGATCCATAGGGATGTGTAAAATAAAGAATTAAAATAAAAAATATTGATATATTTACCTCTCCGGCGGCCCCTGAACTCAGCGCGGGTAACCGGCAGGCTTCTTTGTTCAAAATCAGCGCTTTTAGGACCTGAGAATCACGTCCCGGCTTCTGATTGGTCGCGGGCCGCCCATGTGACCGCTACGCGACCAATCACAAGCCGTGACGTCTTTGAAAGCCATTAACGCGCTCATTTTTAAAAATGAGCGCGTTAATAGCTTGCGGTGACGTCGCGGCTTGTGATTGGTCGCGGCCACGCGACCAATCACAAGCCGCTACGTCTTTGAAAGCCATTAACGCGCTCATTTTTAAAAATGAGCGCGTTAATAGCTTGCGGTGACGTCGCGGCTTCTGATTGGTCGCGTGGCGGTCACATGGGCGGCCCGCGACCAATCAGAAGCCGGGACGTGATTCTCAGGTCCTAAAAGCGCTGATTTTGAACAACGAAGCCTGCCGGTAACCCGCGCTGAGTGCAGGGGCCGCCGGAGAGGTAAATATATCAATATTTTTTATTTTAATTCTTTATTTTACACATCTCTATGTATCCGATACCGATACCCGATACCACAAAAGTATCGGATCTCGGTATCGGAATTCCGATACCGCAAGTATCGGCCGATACCCGATACTTGCGGTATCGGAATGCTCAACACTACACACAACCCTACCAGTTGAGGACTCCATGTGGTTACCTATTCTATATAACTGGGATAAAACCCTATTGCGCTTCACATGGTTTTTACAGTCTTAAGTCAAGGCTTCACGACAGAGCATCACAGCTTATGTTATGAACAGACGCTAGGGTGCAACTGAGAACACAGCCAGGTATATGGTGGGTACAAAAAGTCTACTCACCCATGTTAAATTGCCTAGTTTGTGTCATGTAAATAAAAGCATACCAAGAAGAATCATTTCAGAGCTCCATCTTTAATGTCACTCATAATCTCTACCAATCCATTGAGAAAAATAGAAGTAACAAAACTAGAATAATGTTGTTGCATAAGTGTGAACACCCTCTTAGAATTGGGGATGTGGTTTTATTCAGAAATAGCCAATCACATTTAAACTCATGTTAACCCCTTCATGACCTTTCAATTTACCGATTATGGCCTTTCTTGGTTTATTCCCCTTTTTCCAAGAGCCTTAAAGGGACACTGTCACCTGGATTTGGAGGGAACAATCTTCAGCCATAGAGGCGGGGTTTTGGGGTTTTTGATTCACCCTTTCCTTACCCGCTGGCTGCAGGTTGGCTGCAATATTGGATTGAAGTTCATTCTCTGTCCTCCGTAGTACATGCCTGCACAAGGTAATCTTGCCTTGCGCAGGTGTGTACTATGGAGGACAGAGAATGAACTTCAATCCAATATTGCAGCCAACCTGCAGCCAGCGGGTAAGGAAAGGGTGAATCAAAAACCCCAAAACCCCGCCTCCATGGCTGAAGATTGTTCCCTCCAAATCCAGGTGACTGTGTCCCTTTAACTTTCCAAGTACGATGAAATTGCAAAAAAAGAGCAATTACACAATTGTTTTTTGGGGTTTTTCATTTACAATGTTCACTACATGGTAAAACTTACCTGGAAATATGATTCCCCGGGTAAGTACCAGTATACCGATACCAAATATGTATAGCTTTGTTTTTTTTTGTTTAAGTGATGAAAAAAAATTCCTAAATTTGTATGACATTTTTTTTTATGTTGCCATTTTCCAAGACCCAAAATGTTTTCCTTTTTTTCGGGATCTGAGGCTGGGTGAGGGCTTATTCTTTGCAGCTTGAGCTGTCGTTTTTATTGATACCATTTTGGGGTAGATACAATGTTTTGATCGCCCTTATTGTAATTTTGTAGCGGCCCAAAACCGTAATTCAGGTTTGTTTTTTGTTTTTTTTTCTTGTTACGCCGTTTACCAATCGGATTAATTGTTTTTAGATTTTGATAGATCGTGCTTTTCTGAATTCAGCGATACCAAATATATTTTTTTATTTTAGTTTGTTTTATTTTCAATGGGACAAAATGGGGGCGATTTGACCTTTTTTCACACTTTTTATCAACTTCAATCTTGAACTTGTGACTGTCTCTGATCGCCTATGCTATACATAGCAGTGTTTCAGCACCACGAGCTGGCGTTCACAGGAGATTAATGACAGGCAGACTCCTGGTTGTCATGACAACACATTGGTGCCCCTCTATCACGTGACATGATATGGAATTAAAGACACGCTTCTAGGTGGCACGTATTAAATCTCGGTGTCAGTGATTGACAGCCGAATTCAACAGGTTAACAGCCGCAGCTGGAGCAACACTCCACCCGCGGCTGTTAGAGGCACTTGAAGGCTGATTAAATATACATCAAAGGTCATGAAAGGGTTAAATAATAGCCAGTACACAGCTGGCATTATTTACAGTGATTCTGATTAACCCCATATAAAGTTTAGCTATTCTAGTTGGATTTTCCTGACATTTTCTCAGTTGCATTATCAGCAAAAGCCATGGTCTTTAAACAGCTCACAACACAACAAAGGGATCTTATTATTGAAAGTTAACACTCAGGAGAAGAGTATAAAAAAAATCAACCATGGAATACTGTGAAGCAGGTCATCAAAAACATGCTTAAATATGGCATAACAGTGAAATTACAAGAAGAAAATTGGTTTGGGAGGCTGCCAAGAGGCCTACAGCAACATTAAAGGAGCTGTAGGAATTCATGGCAACTACTGGTTGTGTACTGCATGTGACATCAATCTCCTATACACAAAGAAAAAACATTCAAAGCGGCTATGTTTTGCCAAAACCTACATCAAGTCTGCCAAAAGCAAGTGAGAATATGTGATATGGTCTGTTGAGTCCAAGGTTGAAATTTTTTGGTCATAATTAAAAAAAATGTATGATTGACGCAAAGTCAACACCGTGCATCACCAAATGAACACCATCCCCACAGTGGAGCAAACATTTCCAATTCTTGAAGTCCATGCTGATAGGCTTCTACCCAAAAAGACTGAAGGAAGTCCTAAATTCAGAGGGTACTTTTACCCAGACGGCCAGCAAGGAAGGGAGACTTCTCAAGCTAGCATTACAGGGGAAAGTAAGGTATATACAGTGTACAGGTAGGCCGGTACCACATGGCATTCATTATCCATGTGCACGCACCAAACAACCAGGAGCGTTTAGTGCATACTTTCTTCCTTTTTTTTTAATAGTCAGACATTCACCATTTCTCATTTGCACTTTTATATTGTGCGCTTTCATTCAAGTCTCTGCAGCAAACAAACAGCTGTATTTGGCGCATCTCTTTATATCTTTTTCTTCCCTTGATACCCGCACGCCGGCAGACCGTGCGTCAGCATAAGCAGCTTTATACACCTTTAACTAGTGGCAGCGCTGGTATATACACTTTATTTCTACTTTTAAAAAGTATTTATTTAACCCCTTCACGACCTTGCCCTTTTCCGTTTTTGCATTCTCGTTTTTCACTCCCCTCCTTCCCAGAGCCATAACTTTTTTTATTTTTCCGTCAATATGGCCATGTGAGAGCTTGTTTTTTGCGGACGAGCTGTACTTTTGAACAACATCATTGGCTTTACCATGTCGTGTACTAGAAAAAAATTCCAAGTGCGGTGAAATTGCAAAAAAAAGTACAATCCCACACTTGTTTTTTGTTTGGCTTTTTTGCTAGGTTTACTAAATACTAAAACTGACCTGATATTATGATTCTCCAGGGTATTACGAGTTAGAATTTTTTCTCTCGCTACGCTATTTAGCGATCAGGTTAATCCTTTTTTTTCATTGATAGATCGGGTGATTCTGAACTTGGCGATACCAAATATGTGTAGGTCTGATTCTTTTTTTAATTGTTTTATTTTCAATGGGGCGGAAGGGGGGGGGAATTTAAACTTTTATATATTTTTATTTTTTTTCATTTTTTTAAAACTTTTTTTTTTTACTTTTGCCATACTTCAATAGCCTCCATGGGAGGCTAGAAGCTGGCACAACTCGATCGGCTCAGCTACATAGCAGCGATCATCAGATCGCTCCTATGAACCTGAATTACAGGCTTGCTGTGAGCGCCGACCACAGGGTGGCGCTCACAGCAAGCTGGCATCAGCAACCATAGAGGTCGCGAAGAGACCTCTGATTGCTATGCCGACACATCGCTGACCCCCGATCATGTGACTGTGGTTGACGATGTGGTCATTTCCAGCCCGATGGCTGGAAGCACCGGTTAAATGCCACTGTCAGCTTTTGACAGCGGCATTTAACTAGTTAATAGTGGCGGGTGAATCGCAGTTTCACCCGCCGCTATTGCGGGCACATGTCAGCTGTTCAAAACAGCTGACATGTCCTGGCTTTGATGCGGGCTCACCACCGGAGCCCACTTCAAAGCAGGGGATCCGACCTGCGCCGTAATAGTATGGCGGAGGTCGGTAAGGGGTTAAGGTGTCCATATATATGCAATGACATTATTTTAGTTATTTGTTTTTCGAAAAGATTTGTTTGTTTTTCAATTGAATTGTACAGATTACATTGGACATTAAAGATGGAAAAAGTTCTGAAATGATTTTTCTTGGTATAATTTTTTTATATGACAAAAACCTGTCATTTTAACTGGGAGGTGTAGGCCTTTTACATTTATTGCATGGCAAAAACTGTTCAATAAGTAAATCAGCATACCCTTTTTCTTAGTTCCTAGGTCCTCTACAATAACTTGCCTTCTAAACAAATAAAACTAGATTTACGGTAACAAATCCTCCCCACAATATGGAAAAAGACTTTTACTAATAGTTTGATCACATAGTTTGCTAGCTAAATACTCCAATATCTTTATAAACCATAAGAGCCACAGCTGTATTCATAATTCTGATCATTATCGAAAACAAACAAGTAAGTTGTCCGACCTCCAGTATCAGCTCAGCTGAGCTCCTAGAGCAGTGAGTACGTTTCTCCTACGTCGGATTAGTCTGGTGTAAAGATGACATAGTCTTGAATGTAAATCACCAGGGCAAACTCTCTACATAACATAAGGGATAAATGAAGATTTCAGCTCTGAAGTACGGTAACATTCAATGGAAACTTGTAATATTATTCCGTTACAGTCCGCATTATCGTAGAAGATAAGTAATACATTATTTTGTGAATTCTAAAAGGTAGGTGGGGTTTCCAAATTTTCAGATTGTTTATTTAGCTTTTTGAATATACTTTATCAATACATTTTTCTTTTTTTAAATCCATGGCTGATTACAATAGTATACAGTGATTTTGGTGCCAACAATGTTTGAATGGTTTTATATTAAAGGGGTATTCCCATCTTGAAGAGCCTATCACAATATGTAGGAGGTGTGATATTAATAATATTAGAAAATACCTCCAATTAGAAATGTATAGTTTTTCTGATTCACTATGTCTCTTTCCTCATGTGCAGGTATTGCAGGACCTTAGGTATCCATGGTTACGACCACTGATATAGTAACAGTTAATTAGCTAACCATGGATACCTAAGGTCCTGCAATTCCTGCACATGAAGACAGAGACATAGACAATCAGAAAAACTATTCTACATTTGTAATTTAAGGTATTAGCTATTATTATTATTATTATTATTATGTTATGCATACTAAATATTGGATAGGATCTTGGCGATGAGCATACTCCTTTAAAGGGAACCTGTCACCTGAATTTGGCGGGACCGGTTTTCGGTCATATGGGCGGAGTTTACGGGTGTTTGATTCACCTTTTCCTTACCTGCTGGCTGCATGCTGGCCGCAATATTGGATTGAAGTTCATTCTCTGTCCTCCGTAGTACACGCCTGCGCAAGGCAATCTTGCCTTGCGCATGCGCAGTATGCTTTGCCCAACTGCGGGTAAAGCCGAAAAGCATTAGTACACATGCGCCGGCGCACTATGTCCCGGAAGTATTTTGCTGTGTTCCGGGACATAGTGTTCCGGCGCATGCGCACTAATGCTTTTCGGCTTTGCCCGCAGTTGGGCGAAGCATACTGTGCGTGCGCAAGGCAAGATTGCCTTGCACAGGCGTGTACTACGGAGGACAGAGAATGAACTTCAATCCAATATTGCGGCCAGCATGCAGCCAGCGGGTAAGGAAAAGGTGAATCAAACACCCGAAAACTCCGCCCATATGACCGAAAACCGGTCCCGCTAAATTCAGGTGACAGGTTCCCTTTAAGTTTATGGTGCAGATTAAGAATATGTCTTCGGTTTTGCCGGCTTGGCTCTAGTTTCTGAGATATTTAATAGCTGATTAATTAATTACAGTAGAATTATGGCTTTATAAAGTGGCTTTTATAGCATTGTAAGCCTACAGACTGAAATCTAAAATAATTATATGGGATATTTCTTTACCTAAGACGCAGTTACAGAGTGAAAAGACCAAAAGCTTTTGCCTTTGTTATCCCACACAAGTTGTATTGGGGGAATGCACTATTTTCATGGATGAATTATTTCAAAACCTGGAGCCAATTCAATAAAAGTAATGAGATTATTTAATTCATCCTCCTCAAAATACCCGAAATCCCTTAAAAACATATTGGCACATGATTTTTTTTTTTTTGTAGACTTGTGTTATGTACTAAACAGGAATAAAAAAAATATTTTTTCGTGCCAAAACCTGATTAAATAGAGATTTTTTTTCTCAGTAAACTTTATCAGCACGCACAAGAGACAGATGTAGCATGACAAACTGCTGCAAAAAAAAGCTCCAAAATCTCATCAAATCCTCATTTTTTCAGCAGCTTCTTTCCTGCCAGGAGATCAGGTTTTGGTGTAGAAAAAAAAAACAGGCAAAAAAACCTCCTAGTGTGAACATATTCATACGCTTCACACCTATTCAATCGTAATAACCCCAAATTTTGTCAGGGGGTGCCTTTGGATCCAAAAAAAGTCTCCTCTGGAGAGCTGCTGAGGTTTCCTTTAACAGCTCTCACACCCCTTTAAGTTGCGACGATCTGATAGTTTATCTTTTGTAACAAATGTTCAGATTATAGATTGTGGTTAGAACAAAATGCAGACGGATCTGTTCATTGAAGGAGGGTTGTTCTGCTTGTCACGGGCTTAGCGAGGGTGTCATAGCAACAGGCTTGCCAACATCATATAGGATTTGCTGCAAATGATTTCCCTTGTTATGAAAAACTTTGTCTCACACTGTGAATTTTACTATTAACCATTTCTGCAATCTGGAAACCCCTTTAAGTGTCTGCTAGTCCTCATCCTCCACAACAAGATAGAATTGATTTTGGAGCACATGCCAGTCCAATTTGTCCAGGAACTATCCTGATCCTCAAGCTTTATAACTTACCACTTACTATTCTTGAGGGGGCAATTTCTCTCCATCAGCACCATAGGTACTGGAGCTTCTTTTTCCTCAATTCCAATCATTCATTGGTTCTGCTGTTGCCTAATGATTAGCTTGTCCTGTATTGAAATCCTACTTCTCACTTGTGACTGTTTGCTTTTCGTCAGACAGGAGAGCAAGAGCTGAGAAACAAAGATCCACCCCTACTTCAAGTAATCTGTCTCGGGGTCTATGCTTCTGGAGATGGATTATATTTGAAAACAGGTAAGCAACAAGTTAAACAGAAGTACCAAACATTCTGGAATTTTTTTTTATTTTATTTTTTTGTGGAGGTGGTGGTGGGGAAGAAAGGAGCAGATTTCTATGATAACATATATTACAAAGTTTCTTATTTTCACGTGTATTATTGATTTCTGAAATAAAAATTAAAATGGTAAGGCTTTAAATCTGGATGTTAGATGGCGGTCAGCCCGAACGATGGTTGAGCAGAACCTTCAGCAGGTAGCCACCTCAGCCATCTCTATCATGCACAAGAAAGCTTCTTCAGCTAAGCACTCCTGTATTCTCTAAGAGAGAGCCGCTGCCAAACATGTCTGGCGCTGTTTTAACCCTGGGAGAAAAAAGGATTGGTCATCAGAAAAAAGACATGGCGGATACTTGACTTCACCAACAATCAGTTGACTGGGGTCCCATACATATCTTGGTATATAAATCCCCTATCCTGGGCCCCATACTTGTATACAGTATATATCCCCTATTCTGGTATGCATGTTTCCCATCCTGGTATATGTCCTGTGTCCTGGAACCCATCCAGGTATATATATATATCCCCCCTCCTGGTATATGTCCCTTGTCCTGGGCCTCATCCTGGTATATATTCCCAATTCTTGCAATATGTGCCTTATCCTGGACCCCATTCTGATATATATATCCCCCATCCTGGTATTTATCCCTTATCCTGGACCCCATTCTGGAATGTATATCCCCCATCCTGGTATATGCCCCCTATCCTGGACCCCATTCTGGAATGTATATCCCCCATCCTGGTATATGCCCCCTATCCTGGACCCCATTCTGGAATGTATATCCCCCATCCTGGTATATGCCCCTTATCCTGGACCCATTCTGGAATGTATATCCCCCATCCTGGTATATGCCCCCTATCCTGGACCCCATTCTTGAATGTATATCCCCCATCCTGGTATATGCCCCCTATCCTGGACCCCATTCTGGAATGTATATCCCCCATCCTGGTATATGCCCCCTATCCTGGACCCCATTCTGGAATGTATATCCCCCATCCTGGTATATGCCCCTTATCCTGGACCCATTCTGGAATGTATATCCCCCATCCTGGTATATGCCCCCTATCCTGGACCCCATTCTGGAATGTATATCCCCCATCCTGGTATATGCCCCTTATCCTGGACCCATTCTGGAATGTATATCCCCCATCCTGGTATATGCCCCCTATCCTGGACCCCATTCTTGAATGTATATCCCCCATCCTGGTATATGCCCCCTATCCTGGACCCCATTCTGGAATGTATATCCCCCATCCTGGTATATGCCCCCTATCCTGGACCCCATTCTGGAATGTATATCCCCCATCCTGGTATATGCCCCTTATCCTGGACCCATTCTGGAATGTATATCCCCCATCCTGGTATATGCCCCCTATCCTGGACCCCATTCTGGAATGTATATCCCCCATCCTGGTATATGCCCCCTATCCTGGACCCCATTCTTGAATGTATATCCCCCATCCTGGTATATGTTCCCATTCTGCCGCAGTTCTTTAATGCATAGAAAAAAAATAAATCATTATACTCACCTTCCCTCCACTCCCCCACTGAGTGGTGTCCTCTTCTGAAGGCAGCAGTGGACTGCGGATTGTGCAAGCAATGGGAATCAATGAAGTCACTGCCATGCACCCCCAATCACGTATACGCCGACGTCTACTGCTGGCCTCTGATTGGCTGCCAGCATGTATTGCTGCACACAGACTACATGGGTCTCTGCAGCACAATAAACTTCAGCTGAATGTGTGTCCGAGGATGCACATCCAGTTGAAGCTTGCGCTGGCATTGGTGGGCACCTTCCCACACGGGCCTGGTTTCAACCTATGCAGTCGTTACACCACCTGTCGATATTGACCAACATTATTTTAATATGTATGTGGGGCTTTATTGTTGTAAGCTTGAGACAGATTCCAGCTTTTCCTAAAAAGTAACAACTGGAATGGTCATCTGGGCTCAACCTCCAACGTCCCCAAATTGTATGAATTGATATACAGTATGAATGAGCGAGTGATTATTACTACTGATCATAACTTCTGACAAGGTAGTTGAAATGCCAGCCACTAGTTGACACTTAGTTTTTATTAACAGGTAGAATTAAATAATCACTCAAAAACTCCTATTTACTGATTTTTTATTACTGAAAGTGGATCTATTAGACAATGATAATAAGTAGTAAGAAAAACAAGAAACATATTTGACGTGTATTATCTTTTCATGCAAATTTCTTGATTTTTTTCACCACTAAAATAAAAAAGTATACATGTTTGGTGTCTACGTATTCATACTGACCTGGCAAATCATATTGCCAGGTCAGTTTTACTATACAGTGAAAATGGTGAATAAAAAACCCACAAAACTATTGAGGAATTGCAATTATTTTTTTGCAATTTCACCACACTTGGCATTTTTTCCGATTTTCCAGTACACTATATGGTAAAATCAATTGTGTCATTCAAAAGTACAACTCATCATGCAAAAAACAAGTGCTCATACAGCTATATCGATGGAAAAATAAAAAAAATATGGCTCCTGGAAAAATAAAAAAGATATGGCTCTTGGAAGAATAGGAGAAAAAATTGGAAAAGGAAAATGGCTCGATGGTAAAAGGGATAACCCCTTTCTGACATTAGACGTACTATCCCGTCGAGGTGGGGTGGGCCCGTATGACCATCGAAGGGATAGTACGTCATAGCGATCGGCCGCGTTTACGGGGGGAGCGCAGCCGATCGTGGCCGGGTGTCAGCTGACTATCGCAGCTGACATCCAGCACTATGTGCCAGGAGCAGTCACAGACTGCCCCGGCACATTAACCCCAGCACACTGCGATGAAACATGATTGCAGTGTTCCGGCGGTATAGGGAAGCATAGCGCAGGGAGGGGCCTCCCTGCGGGCTTCCCTGAGACCCCCGGAGCAACGCGATGTGATCACGTTGCTCCAAGGGTCTCCTACCTTCTTCTCCCTGCAGGCCCCGGATCCAAAATGGCCGTGGGGCTGCATCCGGTTCCTGCAGGGAGGAGGCTTCCAGGCGCCTGCTCAGATCAGGCGCCAGGAAGCCTCCAGGAGTGCACGTCAGATCGCTGATCAGACACAGTGCACAGCAAAGAGTCAGATCAGCGATCTTACACTATAACATGACCCCCCCCCCCGGGGCAATGTTGTAGTGTAAAAAAAAAAATATTCAGATGTGTAAAAAAATTAAAAAACAAATTCCTAAAAAAATATATTGTTACCATAAATACATTTCTTTAAATAAAAAAAGCAATAAAAGTACACATATTTAGTATCGCCGCATCCGTAACGACCCGACCTATAAAACTGTCCCACTAGTTAACCCCTTTAGTGAACACCGTAAAAAAAAAAAAAACAAGGCAAAAAACAACGCTTTATTATCATAATGCCGAACAAAAAGTGGAATAACACGTGATCAAAAAGACGGATATAAATAACTATGGTACCTGCTGAAAACGTCATCTTGTCCCGCAAAAAATGAGCCACAATACAGCATCATCAGCGAAAAAAAAAGTTATAGTCCTCAGAATAAAGCGATTCAAAAATAATTATTTTTTCTATAAAATAGTTTTTATCGTATAAAAGCGCCAAAACATAAAAAAAATATAAATGAGTTATCGCTGTAATCGTACTGTCCCGAAGAATAAAACTGCTTTATCAATTTTGCCAAACGCGGAACGGTATAAACGCCCCCCAAAAAAAATTCATGAATAGCTGTTTTTTTGGACATTCTGCCGCACAAAAATCAGAATAAAAAGCGATCAAAAAATGTCACATGCCCAAAAATGTTACCAATAAAAATGTCAACTAATCCCGCAAAAAACAAGACCTCACATGACTCTGTGGACCAAAATATGGAAAAATTATAGCTCTCAAAATGTGGTAACACAAAAAATATTTTTTTGCAATAAAAAGCATCTTTTAGTGTGTGACGGCTGCCAATCATAATAATCCGCTAGAAAACCCGCTATAAAAGTAAATCAAACCCCCCTTCATCACCCCCTTAGTTAGGGAAAAATTAAAAAGTTAAAAAAATGTATTTATTTCCATTTTCCCATTAGGGTTAGGGCTAGGGTTAAGGTTAGGGCTAGGGTTAGGGCTAAGGTTAGGGCTAGGGTTAGGGCTAGGGTTAGGGTTGGGGCTAGGATTAAGGCTACAGTTAGGGTTGGGGCTAAAGTTAGGGTTAGGGTTGGGGCTAAAGTTGGGGTTTGGATTACATTTACGGTTGGGAATAGGGTTGGGATTAGGGTTAGGGGTGTGTCAGGGTTAGAGGTGTGGTTAGGGTTACCGTTGGGATTAGGGTTAGGGATTTGTTTGGATTAGGGTTTCAGTTATAATTGGGGGGGTTTCCACTGTTTAGGCACATCAGGGGCTCTCCAAACGCGACATGGCGTCCGATCTCAATTCCAGCCAATTCTGCGTTGAAAAAGTAAAGCAGTGCTCCTTCCCTTCCGAGCTCTCCCGTATGCTTTTGTGGTCCAATTTCTCCTGTTACCCTTGGGAAAATACAAAACTGGGGGCTAAAAAATAATTTTTGTTGAAAAAAAAGATTTTTTATTTTCACGGCTCTTCGCTATAAACTGTAGTGAAACACTTGGGGGTTCAAAGTTCTCACAACACATCTAGATAAGTTCCTTGGGGGGTCTAGTTTCCAATATGGGGTCACTTGTGGGGGGTTTCTACTGTTTAGTTACATCAGGGGCTCTGCAAATGCAACGTGACGCCTGCAGACCATTCCATCTAAGTCTGCATTTCAAATGGCGCTCCTTCCCTTCCAAGCTCTTCCATGCGCCCAAACGGTGGTTCCCACCACAAATGGGGTATCAGCGCACTCAGGACAAATTGGACAACAACTTTTGGGTCCAATTTCTCCTGTTACCCTTGGGAAAATACAAAACTGGGGGCTAAAAAATAATTTTTGTGGGAAAAGAAAGAATTTTTATTTTCACGGCTCTGCGTTATAAACTGTAGTGAAACACTTGGGGGATCAAAACTCTCACAACACATCTAGATAAGTTCCTTAGGGGGTCTACTTTCCAAAATGGTGTCACTTGTGG
Organism: Ranitomeya imitator; assembly: GCF_032444005.1. Taxonomy (NCBI): domain Eukaryota; kingdom Metazoa; phylum Chordata; class Amphibia; order Anura; family Dendrobatidae; genus Ranitomeya; species Ranitomeya imitator. Next base: position 457,508,778 of record NC_091287.1, on the reverse strand, counting down.
GGAGTTTCAATGTTTAGGCCCATCAGTGGCTCTCCAAACGCAACATGGCGTCCCATCTCAATTCCTGTCAATTTTGCATTGAAAAGTCAAACGGCGCTCCTTCCCTTCTGAGCTCTCCCATGCGCCCAAACAGTGGTTTACCCCCACATATGGGGTATCAGCGTACTCAGGACAAATTTTACAACAACTTTTATGGTTCAATTTCTTCTCTTACCCTTGGGAAAATAAAAAATTGGGGGCGAAAAATCATTTTTGTGAAAAATATGATTTTTTTTACTTTTACGGCTCTGCATTATAAACTTCTGTGAATCACTTGGTGGATCAAAGTGCTCACCACACATCTAGATAAGTTTCTTAGGGGGTCTACTTTCCAAAATGGTGTCACTTGTGGGGGGTTTCAATGTTTAGGCACATCAGTGGCTTTCCAAACGCAACATGGCATCCCATCTCAATTTCAGTTAATTTTGCGTTGAAAAGTTAAATGGCGTTCCTTCGCTTCCGAGCTCTGCCATGCGCCCAAACAGTGGTTTACCCCCACGTATGGGGTATAGGCGTACTCAGGACAAATTGTAAAACAACTTTTGGGGTTCCTTTTCTCCTGTTGCCCTTGATAAAATAAAACAAATTGGAGCTGAAGTAAATTTTTTGAGAAAAAAAGTTAAATGTTCATTTTTATTTAAACATTCCAAAAATTCCTGTGAAACACTTGAAGGGTTAATAAACTTCTTGAATGTGGTTTTGAGCACCTTGAGGGGTGCAGTTTTTAGAATGGTGTCACACTTGGTTATTTTCTATCTTATAGACCCTTCAAAATTACTTCAAATGAGATGTGGTCCTTAAAAAAAATGGTGTTGTAAAAATGAGAAATTGCTGGTCAACTTTTAACCCTTATAACTCCTTAACCAAAAAAAAATATGGTTCCAAAATTGTGCTGATGTAAAGTAGACATGTGGGGAATGTTACTTATTAAAGGGACTCTGTCACCTGAATTTGGCGGGACTGGTTTTGGGTCATATGGGCGGAGTTTTCGGGTGTTTGATTCACCCTTTCCTTACCCGCTGGCTGCATGCTGGCTGCAATATTGGATTGAAGTTCATTCTCTGTCCTCCATAGTACACGCCTGCGCAAGGAAAGATTGCCTTGTGCAGGCATGTACTACGGAGGACAGAGAATGAACTTCAATCCAATATTGCAGCCAGCATGCAGCCAGCAGGTAAGGAAAGGGTGAATCAAACACCCGAAAACTCCACCCATATGACCCAAAACCAGTCCCGCCAAATTCAGGTGACAGGTTCCCTTTAAGTATTTTGTGTGACATATCTATGTGATTTAATTGCATAAAAATTCAAAGTTGGAAAATTGCAACATTTTCAAAATTTTCGCCAAATTTCAGTTTTTTTTCACAAATAAACGCAGGTAATGTCAAATAAATTTTACCATTATCATGAAGTACAATATGTCACGAGAAAACAATGTCAGAATCACTGGGATCCGTTGAAGCATTCCAGAGTTATAACCTCATAAAGGGACAGTGGTCAGAATTGTAAAAATTGGCCTGGTCATTAACGTGCAAACAACCCTTGGGGGTAAAGGGGTTAAAGTCCACTGGAGACAACACAAAATACACCCAAGGGACACTAACAGCAATGGTTGAAACATATCAATAGTATTAATTCTTCTTTATGCTCTCTAGAGGGACATCTCAGTCACCAGGATGTGAATGCTCAAGAGAGCCCTTGGAGGCAGCCCACGGGGAGAAACTGCGTCATGGTTAGACCCATCTATTTCTTGGTAAGAACCTGTGAAGAACGCCAGAGACTTTCTCAATAGGCAATGCAATGTTAGCAAACATAGTATGGAGGAAACTGCATGGTCATGGAAAGGGAGGCCTAACAAACTTTAGCCCCTTTGATACTGTTTGTCACTAGGAAGCACTTTAAGAGAAGTAAACCAACCACACTGGCGAGGAAAGGCGCTCCACAAGCACAGTTGTGCTTCCTGTCATAAAGGCATGTTAGAAGTTTTCAACCATGGAGTATTTTGGTGCAGAGACACCCCCTGGTTGTTAAAATAAAGGGATAGTGGATACTGTTATCCTCCGAGAATGAAGACAAATTCACAGATTTTGAGTCCTGAAGTTGAGTGGCTTATAAACCTTGTTTTAGCAACCAGATAAAACCTCTGATGCGTCTCCAAGATGTGTTTAAAGTCTTTATGAAGGCTTTATAACGTGCTGTGATATTTTTACCCCTTTTTTTTTACACAAGACTTAAAAACTCCTTTCAGTAAATTCCATATAAATAGGTGTGCAACCTGTAGTCCATCAACACATGGTTCATAACTTGTTTGAAGTTTTCCTTATATTGCACTCTTGCAGATATTAAGCATCTTGACCTAGTTTTGATAGGACATAACACGGTAATATCAGCAGTCATAATTTACTACATAGAACATAAATGCCATCTGCTCTGAAAAAGCCATTTTGTGTTTAACTTCTTAGTGTGTACAGTGAGGCTGGAGGGTTGGCTGCCTAATGGGCCTGTAACTACTAAATAAATTATTAACACATTTTTAATTGCGTGTTGCGTGGTGCCGTAGGATGAGGCTTTTACGTCTTTATTAGAGTTGATTCCGAAAACATGAAGAAATGCATTTTGTCATTGCGTTCCTCATTCAGTGAAAAGCTAAAAATAGTATTATGTATTTTTTCAGAAAGGAACATGATTATGATCATAACTGATGGGGGTTTGGATTGATAATCTTGACACTCTACATTAGGCTTTCATTAATCCAACTACCAGTAGTCTGAATTTTTTATTAATCCACCAGAGGATGAGAATAGTTGCATGTGGTACAGTCATTTTTAGGGTCCACATGCAAGGATTGTGGAAAGTTAAGGAGATTATGACATAAATGTAGTTCATAAAGAAATATATAGTATGGTATCTTGCAAATTATGAGTATGCTAATAGGACTCTGTGGAGATTGGGTTTCTAGTTCAAGCAAGCCCCGTCCTGATGGAGTTTCTCTCCACAGGCACCATAATGTTATCAAAGGAAAGAATAATTGGCCTAAAAATCATGCTCTCTATTAATAAATGATAGGGGAGACAGGGTTGTTCTTGTAGTATTGCCTTCTATCCATGTACAGACTATGCTGGTGTGACTCTGTGCTACAAAGTGCCACTATTTTTGAACTGTTATGCCCTATTTACTATTTATGCTCCCGTCTAGATTGTATTTTAATTACTAAAGGGAACCTGCAAATATGGGGTTAATACCTGCCCGGTGCCTGCACCGAGAGCCCCGCTGCCAGGAGGAAATTAAAGTGAACCTGTCACCAGATTTGGCTGATACAAGTTATGGCCACTGTCTTTCAGGGCTTATATACAGCATTATATAATGCTGTATATAAGCCCCCGATCCGACCTGTATGAAGAAAAATATCTTTTATTATACTCACCTGGGGGCGGTCCAGTCCGATGGGTGATGCTCCTCTTAGTCCAGCGCCTCCCTTCTTCTTACGATCCCATCCTCCTGCTTGCTGCATGTGGATGATGGCTGTGCACTGCAGTACTTTGCTCTGCCCTCAACAGGGCAGATAAGAATGCCTGTGCAGGAGTGCGATTCTGGGGAGCCTGTGTGGATGAGTTAGGGATGTGTCATCCACATGAAGCAAGCTGGAGGACGGGGATTGTAAGAAGAAGGGAGGCGCTGGACCGAGAGGAGCGAAACCCATCGGACCGGACCGCCCCGCCCCGCAGGTGAGTATAATAAAAGTTATATTTCTTTTATTATGCAGCATTATAGAATTGTGTATATAAGCCCTGAAAGGGGGTGGCCATAACTCGTATCAGCCAATCCTGGTGACAAGCTCCCTTTAGCTTTATTCCCACCCGGCAGCCTTTGGCTTCCAGTCACAGGGGTGGGCAGTAACATTTTTAATCACTGATCTGTGTATAGAGAGCAGTAGCTGTAACCGCGCTCCCGGCACTGACTGGCAGCAGACTGTAATGATGAACGAGATGTCAATTCGTGCCGGGGGCTTGGTAACAGCTACCAGTGTCTATGCACAGGGCGGTGACTGAAACCATGCCGGCGCCACCCTCGTGACTTGAAGTCAAACGCTGCTGGGTGGAATAACACGGGGATCTCAGTGCAGGTGTCAGGCAGGTTCAGAGTGCTATTAACCAGAAGATGAACCACATTTCTGAAGGGTAATAGCAATTTTTCATGTGATAAGTTCCTTATAAAGTGCCCTTACATATTAGAACAGAGTCAGTCAAACTGTCCGATTTCATCTGGACTCTCTTATACAGTACATAAGGTCTTTCCATCTTCCCCTACACACGATGTTAGGGTAAAGACCCCACATACATTAAGAAAATGTAAATCGAACCCACTGATATCGATGGTTTTTACCTACAGTATAATGTTTATGGGGGCGCTGGTCAGTCTCTTGCTTGTAGTGTGAAAACTTTAAGATTAAGGTTATTTTGCAGAATTATGCACCAAAGTGTATGAATGGGAATAAAATAACAATGTTTGGCTGCCGAACTCCCGCCCACCCGAAACCAAACCCTACCCACTCATCATTTTCATTTCTTCACCAAAATCAGGCATGGTTTCAGCCTCCACCCGGTGTGCAGGATTTCGGTAGCGCTATTGTCATTTTAAATGTGTGTTCACCTGGGGTAAAAACGTATTTAATAGGGATTCATTTTGGGTTCAAAAGAGCTGACTCTTTAGTGAGTGTAGCCAAGTGAGCTGGATCACCTAAAAGAGCCGGACTGTCTATAGTTACTTCTCCTATTTTAATAATGTAGTAATCTTTCTTCACTGTATACAGATTTTACCCAGAAATTGAGAATTTTAGGAATGAATTATCAATTCCTGGAGGAGAAAGAAGCAGATTTTTCTGACAAGATATATTACAAAACTTATTATTTTTACATATAATGTTAATTTCGTGATAAAAATTAAACTGATGGTTATTCTTTAAGCCCTGAGAAGGCTGAGGTCTTGAAATCTAAACCTGGACATGATTAACTATTTCAAGTTGTCTCCAACACAATTTTTTTTCCTGCATATCATTGCTCTTTCCATGTCTATAAGGTCAGATCCCAACTGATCATAATTAGTGATGAGTATACTCGTTACTCAGGTTTTCCCGAGTATTTGTTAGTGCTCGGAGATTTAGTTTTTGTCCACACAGCTGCATGATTTACGGCTGCTAGCCAGCATGAGTACATGTGGGGGTTGGCTGGTTGCTAGGGAATCCCCACATGTATTCAAGCTGTCAAGCAGCCATAAATCATGCAGTTGTGCGGACAAAAACTAAATCTCCGAGTACTAACAAATACTCGGAGATCACCTGAGTGTGATGGGGAAAACTCGAGGAACGAGTATACTCGCTCATCACTAATCATAATGGATCATAATGCATCATGTTAAAACATGCAAATGCGCATAAATATTGGTTTTATGCAGTAAAAATCTTTTTAAGAACTTTTTTTTATTTTCTGTATGTCTATTCTTTTGACCAAGTTGTAAGTAGATTAAGAAATAAGTGCAGTGTTATGAGTTTTATAACCCCACCATGTACTTAATCCCGTAGATGGCATCTGTCTGCCATATTGTATGCCCGCTACAAATGATGTGATAATGTTTTGATTCTTTAAAAAAAAAACGTTATTCCTAGTGATGCAATCTCTTGGCTGAGCAGATCCAAAGAAATTAAATACTGTTGGAGGCAGCCTAATCTCCCTTCGAGATTGATTCATCACAAGGAATAAGGCGCTGTTGCTGAGAAAGCCTTCAGGTTAACTATGACCTCTGGTCTACCACAGTCCTTGGAACATCTGGCTCTGGGAGATTTAAGAAGATTAACCCAATGCTTTGCATTCTTCCCCTGTAAACAGCTTATGAGTTTGCTGTTCAAATATCATGGCACAGGATGGTTAAATGCCTAACATTTCAACTTTTCTTTCCGCCTCATGTTTAATGACCATGCTTCATCATGTCCTGCTTATCGAAGATAAATTGTAACATCCAAATAAGTGGGATTTCCTCAAGTAATGGATGGATTTCAGCAGGACAATTTATTCTTACAGCACTCAGTTGCTTGCTTTTATATACTATTGCTAGCAAAGGAATGAATGAAATGTAAAAAATGTAATGAATAATAATAACAACCATTGTTTACATAGTGCCAACATATGCAGAAGTGCTTTCAAATTGTGGAAGAAACAAAGAAGTAAGGTGACATTAAATACACACCATGAAGCAAAAGCAGAGAGGACCCAGCCCACAAGAGCTTACAATCGAAGCAAGATGGAAGAAGTGACACTACACGGGCTCATTTTACTCAAGAAACCAGCACCTTGTATTTGCAAGGGGAAAATAAAAAAGTTACATGATCCCATCTCCGCTATCTGTCAAACAACTCTCTTCTTGACCCTTTAGGCTATGTTCACACTGAGTGTTTTTGTTACTTTTTTATGCTAATTTTCAGCTGCTTTTTACAGTACCAGCAAAGCCTATGAGATTTCAGAAATATCATGCACACACATTGGGTTTTTTGTCATCAGGATTTTGTGCTTTGCAGCGTTTTTTTGATAAAGAACATGACACTTCTTTCAGCGTTTTTTCAGCGTTTTTCACCCATTGACTTGAATGTATGGTGAAAAAACACTGCAAATGCACAGGTTGACTTTTTTGCAGCGTATTTGCTGCAGTAAGGTTAAGGAGACCAGGATGTGACCTCACAGTCAGCTCCGCTACATGTAGATGGCAGCTTGCATGATGCGTCCATACAGCCTGTCATCCAGCAGAGCAGACCCGAACCCCATACACTTGAATGGGGGGCCCAACAATGCAGTGTTTGATACACTGTCATATGCATGACAGCGTGGCAAACACCGCTTCTTATTGGCGGTAAAACCATCCCCACCGGCCAGAGAGCCACGGTTCCCACGCTGTCAAAAGACAGCGTGAGCGCTCAGCTGTGATCGGAGGTATAAAGTTTACCTCCAGTCACTTGTGTCAGCTGATGGGACTACTGCTCCCACCATTCGACACCTGCTGCTGCTAATAAGAGTGAGAGCAGGAGCAGATGATGGGAGTATTCTTCAGCAGCTCCTGCGCTGTAAATAAATTTAAAAAATAACCTGCGAGGGTTGCCCCTATTTTTGATAACAAGCCAGAGACAACTCACAGCTGGGGGCTGCAACCCTCAGCTGTCTGCATTAGCAATGCTAATTATCAAGAATAGAGGGGGACCCCACACTGTTTTTCTCAATTATTTAAAATAATTAAAAAAAAAAACGGCATGGGGTCCCCCCCATTTTTGATAACCAGCCTTTCTAAAGCAGACAGCTGGGTGCCAGTATTCTGAGACTGGTAAGGGGCCATGGATATTGGCCCCCCAGCCTAAAAATAGCAGCCTGCAGTCAACCATAAAAGGCGCATCTATTAGATGCGCCAATTCAGGTGCTTTGCCCAGCTCTTCCCACTTGCCATGTAGCGAGAGAATTTCACTGTGGTGAATTTCAACTGCGGTGCGGACTGGACCGCCCTGCAGGTGAGTATAATAAAAATTGTTTTTCTTCTCTTGCAGGTCGGGTTGGGGGCTTATATACAGTATTATAGAATACTGTATATCAGCCCTAATAGTTGATTTCCATATCTCTTAGGCTGCCGTCACACTATCAGTATTTGGTCAGTATTTTACATCAGTATTTGTAAGCCAAAACCAGGAGTGGAACAATCAGAGGAAAAGTATAATAGAAACATATGCACCACTTCTGCATTTATCACCCACTCCTGGTTTTGGCTTACAAATACTGAAGTAAAATACTGACCAAATACTGATAGTGTGACGGCAGCCTTATCGGCCAAACCTGGTGACAAGTTCCCTTTAATTAAGATTATTAAAGGAGTCTGTGTCATTTTTTCAATTAAAGGACTGTATTCTTGGTGTGTGTGTTTTTATACAATGTGACTATGGGGTCTTATTAATGCCTCTCCATTACTAACCTCGGGGTTTGATGTCACCACACTCAGATGTCATCCAAGTGCGGAACGATTTATTTGATGGACTCATTGACTTGCATGGCTGAGTGCGATCCAAAGATTTGGATGCAAATCGGGTAAGCAGCAATTTTTTCCTTGGACAGACTTGGAAAAATTGGACAAGTGCACGACCCAATAGACTAACATTGGCCCGAGTGCAATCCAACATTTTGAGGTGATCACACTTGGACCGAAAATACGGTCGTCTGCATAATCCCTATGTATGACATTACCTATACATGGCACTGTGGGTTACTGTCGAGCAACAAATTTCAAAAATCACTTTCATACAGTATTGATATATTTTCTATTAAAATGCATTGTGAACCAGAATTAGCTCTATGCAGTTTATATGGAATTGTTTCAGCTTTACATCAACCTAGTGGTAAATGTTCAAATATTCATATGTGAAACGGATATACAGTTATGATTACATTTACAATAAATGTGTTATGTAATGTACATGGTAAATATGATGTCTGAACAGCTAATATATTAATAATACTGTATATATATTAGAGCTGCCATATAACAGTACGCGGCATGTTAGCATTGTGCCAGTAGAAATATTACCATGGTCACACAGGATCACGCTATTATATGGCTCGGTGCACAATCCATATTTTTAAGGTCAAGGATCAGATGACCCCTGGGAGAGGATGGAAGCCTTTCCCAAAGCCGGCTTAGGCTATGTTCCCATAATGAGTATTTGGTGAGTTTTTGATATTACAGATTTTTTTCAGCATTTGTGCACCAATTAGCCAAATTAGGTAACTTGTATTGATGAGCGAGTGTACTCATTGCTCGGGTTTTCCCAAGCACCTTTGGGTGACCTCCGAGTATTTGTTAGTGTTCGGGGATTTGGTGTTCATCACGGCAGCTGAATGATTTACAGATACTAGCCAGGCTGAGTACATGTGGGGGTTCTCCAGCAACCAGGCAACCCCCACATGTACTCAGCCTGGCTAGTAGATGTAAATCATTCAGCTGCCGCGATGAAAACTAAATCTCCGAGCCGTCATAAATACTCGGAGATCACCCGAGCGTGCTCGGGAAAACCTGAGCAACGAGTACACTCGCTCATCACCAGTTTCTTTTCCATTTCTGAGATAGGTCCTCCTCTTCCCTGTGTGTGTCTAGTCTTTTAGCCAACTAGGCCTAGTCTTCATGAAGGCCAAGCCCAGTTTTATAAAAACTAAATTTATATACAGGAAATAGTGGCGCACATGTTAAAAATTGAGCTGCACAGGAACAAAAGAAAAACTATTCCAGATTCAAGAGATCGGCGCCATTTGCACCAAGCAACAAATGACCGTTCCTCTTTAAATGAATGGGATCCATAGATGGATCTTTTGCATTAGCAAATTGAGCAAACAGAAAATGTTCATGTGAGCCCGGCTTTATGAGAAGCTTTGTTTTGAATAGTTCATCTCCCAGCTGAAAGAGCCATAGCGACATCTCCATATAATAAAGACATTGTGCATTGGGAAGAGTGACATGAAACGAGCGATGGTTATAAATACCTCTATTTTATCAAAGAACCTAATTATGTTGTGTACAGAAAGTTTCCTCTCTGGATGACAGTTGAACTGCACAGGTTGAAACAAGAATCTTATTTTAAATGTGTCATCATAATGTACTATACATGTTAGAGCAGGCAAAAAGCCGTTCATTAAAATTTTATCTATTGCTCAAGACAAGCCCGCTTCCCAGAGGGAGGAAGAAGCATTAAGGGTGTGCAGCCATTTCTTACCTACAAGCAATACAAGTTTCACACTACAAACGTCACTTTGATACTTACCTTAAATCTACACCTCTCACGTCATAGAGAGGACAGGTTTATTGACCTAGTAGATAAGCAGTTTTGAAAAGTGTGGAAAAAACTGAATGTGGCTAAAAGGTTTGCACCTCGTCGGACGTCATATTTTTCAGGCACATTTTAAAAGTGCCGCCCATCTTATGCAACTGTAAGCCTGTACCATTGCCCCTGACTCTGATTTTATACAGATTTATTAAAAGTCATTGTTAAAGGCTATGGACACCCTTGACATGTAAAAACAAACAAACATGTGTACATGTGTCACTGATCACTTATAGTTGAAGGGAATTGGTCATACTCACAACAACCATGCTGCCTATATTTCGGGCATGTTACCATAGCGTTTGACCCTCCAGTCCATGGCTCCATTGAAGCTTACAGCTGAACCCCGCTGATCAAACCATTGACTATAATGATGGAAATGGACTAATAGTGTACTCTATCATGCATCATTTTTGGCTAGAAACACCTAGTTGAGGCTGACAGGAAGAAGTAGTCTACAATGTCTTGCTGCCTGCCTCCAATAGGCGGATATGACGAAAATGATGGACTCTCTCGATCATTATGGCCTCATCGACGCATACACACAATCCCATCTTGTGGTGGATCAGATGTAAGCCCCAATGAAGCCATGGATCATAGGGTCAAACGCTCTGTATATATTATTGCTGCCATGTATGTTTTACTATGAAACACCGTAACATTTAATCAAAAAAAAAACATACTTTGAGAAACTGACCAGGGACCAGCTTCTTGGACTAGTTTTCCAAGTCTCTTGGTCCCTATCCTGACTCGTCAAAGTGTGTCTTCTCTGAAGAGTTTTAGACTAAAACATACATGACTGCAATAGCACAGCCGGTGTCTAGCTCAAGCTGCGCATGGATCTAGCAGCAAAAGTCTCATAACAGGATCCTTTTAATAAAATTGCAGTCTGCCATCTTGGGTGCATATGTTATATCTACAGTATGTGTGCCTAATGTGAATATGTATGTAAATCTGACTGTGTACATGTAGGTGGGGCCGGACAGATGGGGGTGCCCAGACACAAGTCCTGCACATGGCTCAACTTTGTCGGTGTCCACCTGTGATGAAATTATATAACCTTATTCACTAGGGTGGTATATATCGCAGTTTTATAATATTTGTATCAAACTGAAAAATGTTGCTATGGCACTAAAGTAACTAAAAGAAAATAAAGAAAATGAAAATATTTCATAGCAAAAGGGAAAACATCTCTGCAATAATAATCGAGAGTTTTTATGTTTTTAGAAAACAGCACATCCCATAAACCGTGTTCACACTGAAGTCACATTCTCTCAGCTAATTGCTAGCCAACCTGGTGCCCAATCTAGGCTGGTGGTATAGGCTGGAGCCTATTGTGTCAATGGATGCCACGTAGCAACCACAGCTCCGTGCTGCTAAAAATACAGCCTCGACTCCTGCACGCCGTAGCGTTAGGAAGAAGGAGGCTCTGCACTCGGGAGAATAACTTGTTTTTTAAGGTTTAGTTATTGGTAGGTGCTGGTTCTTCAGAAACTAACCCTGCATTAAAGGGGAGGACAAAAAAGCTGAAATGCATCCCATGTGATCAAGGTAATCAACAAATTGCACGTATATGACATGGGTCACTTGTAGATAAAAGCTTGTCTATTATCTTTCTCAAAACAGCGTCTCAAATACTAGACCAGGACAGGAAAAGAAAGAAAGCATGACTTTTATTTTTAAGGGGACATATTTAGAACTGTATGGGGGCATTACCTATCTAAGATTCAAAATGGTTTCCTTTACGCCAGTTGCCTGAATACAGTTGTTAAAATCAAAGTCATTTAGCTGTCATTGTTGCTGGCTGATTCCAAATCACTGACAACAATTTAGGGTACTCTAGGTTGGACTCGTCATCTCCAACAGTTGGTTAGTTTGTCCCCTCCGACCTCCTTCCAGTCCCTCTGGCAGATCATCCAGTTAGCTACGGTATGTCTCTGGACAAGGTGTATGGTAAACTTCAGTTGTCAAGTTTAATTTTCAAGAGGAATAACAGATTTATAAAAAAATGTTTTTAGTGCTTAGTAAAACAAAAATAGTTAATAAGTCCTCTTTAACAGTCATGATAACATGATCATCCACATCCAGTTTATTGTAAATGTAAATCAGATGAACAATCAGACATGTTGTATGACATTTGCAGTCCCTTTTTTCAATTATATATATATATATATATATATATATATTTATATATATATATATATATATATATATACACACACACACATATTGTATATACACTGCTCAAAAAATAAAGGGAACCCTTAAACAACAGAATATAACTCCAAGTAAATCAAACTTCAGACTTCAGACTGAATTTAGACTGTCCACTTACAAAGCAACACTATTTGACAATCAATTTCATATGCAGGTGTGCAAATGGGATAGACAACAGATGGAAATTATTAGCAATTATCAAGACTCACTCAATAAAGGAGTGGTTCTGCAGGTGGGGACCACAGACCACATCTCAGTACCAATGCTTTCTGGCTGATGTTTTGCTCACTTTTAAATGTCGGTTGTGCTTTCACACTCGTGGTAGCATGAGATGGACTCTACAATCCACACAAGTGGCTCAGGTAGTGCAGCTCATCCAGGATGGCACATCAATGCAAACTGTGACAAGAATGTTTGCTGTGTCTGTCAGCGCAGTGTCCAGAGGCTGGAGGCGCTACCAGGAGACAGGCCAGTACACAAGGAGATGTGGAGGGGGCTGTAGGAGGGCAACAACCCAGCAGCAGGACCGCTAACTCAGCCTTTGTGCAAGGAGGAACAGGATGAGCACTGCCAGAGCCCTGCAAAATGATCTCAAGCAGGCCACAAATGGTTAGAAACCGACTCCATGAGGATGGAGTGCCCGACGCCCACAGATGAGGGTTGTGCTCACAGCCCCACACTGTGCAGGACGCTGGGCATTTGCCACAGAATACCAGGATTGGCAACTTCGCCACTGGTGCCCTGTAATCTTCACAGATGAAAGGAGGTTCACACTGAGCACATGTGACAGTCTGGAGACGCCGTGGAGAGCGATCTGCTGCCTGCAACATCCTTCAGCATGACCGTTTTGGCAGTGGGTCAGTAATGGTGTGGGGTGGCATTTCTTTGGAGGGCCGCACAGCCCTCCATGTGCTTGCCATCGGTAGCCTGACTGCCATTAGGTACCGAGAGGAGATCCTCAGACCTCTTGTAAGACCATATGCTGGTTCGGTTGGCCCTGGGTTCCTCCAAAACATCAGCCAGAAAGCATTGGTACTGAGATGTGGTCCGAGGTCCCCACCTGCAGAACCACTCCTTTATTGAGAGTGTCTTGATTGATAATTGCCAATAATTTCCATCTGTTGTCTACTCCATTTGCCCAACAGCATGTGAAATTGATTGTCAAACAGTGTTGCTTCCTAAGTGGACAATTTAATATCACAGAAGTTTCATTTTACTTGGAGTTATATTCTGTTGTTTAAGTGTTCCCTTTATTTTTTTGAGCAGTGTGTGTGTGGATATATATATATATATATATATATGTACATATATATATATATATATATGAAACATCTGCAAGGAGTTTGTATGTTCTCCCCAAGTTTGCGTGGGTTTCCTCCGTGTTCTCCGGTTTCCTCCCACACTCCAAAGACATCTTGATAGGGAATCTAGATTGTGAGCACCTACGCGCAGCACAATGGCTCAGTGGTTAGCACTGCACCCTTGCTGTGCTAGAGCCCTAGGTTTAAATCCCACCAAGAACAAAATATGCAAGGAGTTTATATGTTCTCCCTGTGTTTGAGTGGGTTTCCTCCGGGTTCTCCGGTTTCCTCCTACAATCCAAAGACATACTGTTAGGGAATCTTGATTGTGAGCCCCGATGGAGACAGTGATGATGAAGCCTGTAAATCACTGTGGAAATAATGGTATTATAAGTAGAAATGTGTGGACCTATAGAAGTTTGTGTTCTGGTACCCTACCCGAACTTTAGTCCAAAGTTTGGTTCGGGTACCAGACCTGTTTCCAAACTTGAACCAGAACCTGAACCCTATTGAAAACAATGGGGACTTGAACTTTGAAGCAGGAAAATTCTCTATCTCTATGCTCCCGGACTTCCCCCCAAAATCAAAACATTAAAACAGACTTCCGGGAGAAGTACGTTTTCGGAATTTGGCACTGGACACTATCTGTCTGGTACAAACAAGAAAAACCTGTTCATATCCCCTGGGTTGGAACATCGGGGTAGCTGCATTCGCTGTTCTAGATAATATATAAGTCATAGTTTATAAGTGTCAGTGAGTAGGAGAGTATGGAGTGCTTTACAGTACATATATTCTAAGTGCTAAACTACATAGAATGAAAAGTATCAGCACATTTTCATCTCAGTTTAGTCAAGTTAATGCACAATCTAATGAACAATCTATAAATCCACTTAAGTGCTGGTTACATTTTTCTGTTAAAAAGAAATGAAATCATACGTAGTTGTATTAATCACCACTAATTATTCCGCTAGAGGAAATGGAACATTAAGTTTCAGTTTATGTACATTTGCTTCCCGCTACGCTGTTCCTTTAGGCACTTGTTTTACAATGGCTTCTATGTTGCTGGCATCATTTCTAAGTACAAAACAAAAAAATAAATAAGTAAATGCAAGGGAATATTTTACAGTAAAATATGGTATAGGATGGAAAAGAGCTGTGAATAAAGAATAACAGAACAGTGAAAAAAAACTGTAATAAAATATTTCACACTTATTTCCAATTGCTAGGAAGGTGGCACAAACAAATGTGTAAGCAATTGACGACATTATTGAGAAAAGGGACAGGTGGACGAGGAGCATCACTGCAGGATCAGATTACATAGGGCAAGTCTGTCGTCTGTTACCTTGGAGACACATAGGTCTCCATAGGAACTGTAGACATAAAACCGGAAGTAAATATAATTAAGATATTAAAGTTGCATAATTTTCTATGGAAGGTGCAATGTAACAATTAGCAAACAGTTATTTCAGTTTCAGAAGTAGATTCCTATATGCTAGCCACCTTAGGGAGAGACCCAAGTTGGGCTAAATGTAGCGGGACGAAAGAGACCGAAAAGCCCTCTACTTAAAGGAAATACATAGTGGATGCTTTCCTGAAACGGAAAGTACTTGCAAGCAGCATAATACAAAGAATAGCAGGTTTACCCAGAATCCTTTGCAGTAGGCGGAGCTATGCAAATCATCTCTTTCCACCCCTGTCTAATCCACAGCGCTTGGAACCGCCAAGCATGCAATGCTGCGGATTAGTTTCTAAATTTACACAGCCAACCAATTCCTACCTGTGGACACGTGTTTCGGGCTTTAGGCCCTCATCAGCACAGGGCTGGAATTGGTTGGCTGTATGGAGCGGGGCTCGGTGAGCAAGCGATACATATATGCTAGCCACCTTAGGGAGAGACCCAAGTTGGGCTAAATGTAGCGGGACGAAAGAGACCGAAAAGCCCTCTACTTAAAGGAAATACATAGTGGATGCTTTCCTGAAACGGAAAGTAGATTCCAGAATTACTGATTTAAAAGAGCAACACAAAAATAATGGTAAAAATATACCATATGGTGTTAAATGACAATTATAAAATGAAGTTGACATTAAAATATTCTAAAGTCCTCCATACATGTAGGATAAAAATGAGTTAAACCCACCAATTGTGGTGCATTTGTAAGGGACTTTCTGACTCTCTTCATAAAGGAGATGAACTAGAGAAGGACCAGGCAGAGTAAAATCTAACACCAGCTTATTGTGCTTCCAGGGTAAATAAGTCATTGAGCAAGTTAAAGCGGTTGTCTGTTCCAAATCGGTAAGTCTTCAGTCACTCTGTGTGACTGTAGACTTATGAATCCCCCAGTGCACGCACTGTGTGCTATGGGGATTTGCCTGTTTCTGAGTCAGGACCGGAGGGTATGTATGCATCTACTATATAATTGTCTAAGGGTCACTTCCGTCTTTCTGTCCTTCTGTCTGTCTGTCACGGATATTCATTGGTCGCGGCCTCTGTCTGTCATGGAAATCCAAGTCGCTGATTGGTCCCGGCAAAACAGCCACGACCAATCAGCAACGGGCACAGTCCGGAAGAAAATGGCTGTTCCTTACTCCCCGCAGTCAGTGCCCAGAGCCCGCATACTCCCCTCCGGTCATGGCTCACACAGGGTTAATGCTGGCGGTAACAGACCGCGTTATGACACGGGTAACACACTCTGTTACCGCCGCTATTAACCCTGTGTGTCCCCAACTTTTTACTATTGATGCTGCCTATGCGGCATCAATAGTAACATAGTAACATAGTTAGTAAGGCCGAAAAAAGACATTTGTCCATCCAGTTCAGCCTATATTCCATCATAATAAATAAATACCCAGATCTACGTCCTTCTACAGAACCTAATAATTGTATGATACAATATTGTTCTGCTCCAGGAAGACATCCAGGCCTCTCTTGAACCCCTCGACTGAGTTCGCCATCACCACCTCCTCAGGCAAGCAATTCCAGATTCTCACTGCCCTAACAGTAAAGAATCCTCTTCTATGTTGGTGGAAAAACCTTCTCTCCTCCAGACGCAAAGAATGCCCCCTTGTGCCCGTCACCTTCCTTGGTATAAACAGATCCTCAGCGAGAGGATAGTAAAAAAATGTAATGTTAAAAATAATAAAAAAACAAAAAACCTGCTATACTCACCCTCCGTTGTCCGCCGAGCCGCTCGCGCCTGCCGCCATCTTCCATTCCCAGCGATGCATTGCGAAATTACCCAGAAGACTTAGCGGTCTTGCGAGACCGCTAAGTCATCTGGGTAATTTCGCAATGCTTCCTAGGAACGGAAGATGGCGGCAGCCGCGTGCCTATCGCCGGAGCTTCGGTTTATCCTAGGGGGTGAGTATGTAAATATTTTTATAACTATATTATATGGTGCCCACACTGCTGTATACTACGTGGGCTGTGTTAGATACCGCGTGGCTGCTATATAGTACATGGGCAGTGTGATATACTGCGGGGGCTGTGTGATATACTCCGTGGGCTGTGCTAGATATTACGTGGCCACTGTTATATACTGTGTGGGCAGTGTTATATACTACGTGACTGGACAATATACTACGTGACTGGACAATATACTACATGGCTCTGTGCTGTATACTACGTGGCTCTGTGCTGTATACTATGTCTCTGGGCAATATACTACGTGACTGGGCAATATACTACGTGACTGGGCAATATACTACGTGGCTGTGCAATATACTACGTGGACATGCATATTCTAGAATACCCGATGCGTTAGAATCGGGCCACCATCTAGTTATAAATATTCCTGGCCAGTGAGCATGGCCTCACTCTCCATACACTTGTAGCGATGCTCTGTCCTCTAGACAGCCACGTCCACTGGCCTCACTAGACAGGATGTAGACTCGCTCAGTACAAGTGTATAGGAACAAGGCCCCACCCACTGGTCTGTGCTTCATGCTCTGTGTGAAGAGCGAGGCCACATCCACTGGTCAGCTGCGTGCTCTGTGTGGAGAGCGAGGCAATGCCCAATGGTCAGCCGCTTACTCTTTGTGGAGAGCGAGGCCACACTCACTGGTCAGCCGTGTGCTCTATGTGAAGAGCGAGGCCATGCCCAATGGTCGGCTGCTTGCTCTGTGTGAAGAGCGAGGTCACACGCACTGGTCAGCCGTGTGCTCTGTGTGGAGCGTAAGGCCACACTCACTGGCCGGCTGCGTGCTCTGTGTGGAGAGCGAGGTCACACGCACTGGTCAGCCGCGTGCTCTGTGTGGAGAGTAAGGCCACACTCACTGGCCGGCTGCGTGCTCTGTGTGAAGAGCGAGGCCAGACTCACTGGTCATCTTTTGCATCTTTTCTCATCATAGCATTGTCTGGGATTTTGGAAAGGACCATCATGTACTTCGATTCTGTGTTTGCTACACATTCTTTATATTCAACTTGTATATTAAATAAAAACAATACACATATATAATTTGTGAGACTTTTGACTTACAAAGTGGTTTGAAATTGATGGCCTCTTGGCCAGTGGATTGTGTATTGTTCTGACACTGAACATTGGACACTTTCAATCGATTGTTGGCTATAGTTATGCTTTTTGCTGTTTTTTTGTCGTGTGTTATCATCTTAGTCCATTGTCATGTTGTTTGTATTTTTGTTTGTCAGTTGTTAGTCGATACATGTTTTTCTTTGTTTGTTATCATTGTCTAGTGTTTTTTGTCTCTTCATATTTTTTGTTTTCTCTGGCTGTCTATATGCACACATAAGTGCATGTTTATGGTGTTATTATTTAGCCTTTGCTCTTATGGCCCTTGCTTTGCTTACTACGGTCGATATGTGGTCATATGTAGATTTGGTTGTGCACTTGGTGTGGATGGGCGGCACTGACGCCTGTTTTTTAACATGTGTGCATGTGGCTGGCCGCTTTTTCTGCTGTGCTATCTTGCTTTGCTTACCCCTGTGCTTGCGCTATTTGCTCTGCTCCCTGTGTAGATGCTTCTTCAGCTCGCACTTACTGCGCATGTCCGTTTGCCTTGTCCTGTGTGCGCGCGCATGACTATCTTCGGCACGCTGCACTACACGCATGCGCCGTGTTCTCTCCCTGCTGTTTCACTCAGCTTTATCACCATCTGCTGGCCTGGAGCATCATTCCATGCGCCTGATCAGCGGTGGTGTTTTGCACAGGTGAATGCCCTCTACAATAACTGTGACTATGTATATTCGCCACACACTCAGCACATTATGTTATTCTTCCCTGAGGAAGCCACTCCTTCTGTGGCGATATGCATGGGATCCTATCCCACACCTCTTGTCCCCCATCATCAATGCTGGCTCCGCTTTTAAATCTTTGGACCATGGAAGTTAGGATATACTAGCGTAGGGACTGGGCATTTTTTTATCTTAGCCCTCTTTATTTATTTGCTTCTCTACCCCTTTACTGCAATTTTCTGCTAGTACGCCACTAAGATCTCTTTAAACTCATATGGTACTTTGATACTGGTGTAAAAGCTGCCCATTGTGGTTTAGACTTATTTATATCAAGATTAAACATTATCTAGAAGCCATTGTTGCACACTTTTTGCATATTTTTTGCATATTTTTTACATTTTACGTGTATCTAGATGCTTTGGGGGACCATTGGTGTGAGTTATCATTGCCCTTATAATAGGGCATGGTTTCTGTATAGGTATCTTTTTTTGCAATGTTAATGTTTTTAATGTTCTTTGTGCTATTTTCTACCAATAAAGCATTGAATTTTCTATATATAGTGAGGTGTTCCCGTTTGTATGGGCATGATCTTTTCTTGTTTTTGTTATACACTCACTGGTAGGCCGCATGCTATGTGTGGTGTTATGACCTGGTGGTTAGGACAATAATGGACCTGGTGGTTAAGAGCACATGGAATGACCTGATAGTTACAAATAATATAGGACGAGCTCTGAGACGTGGGAACTCTGCTGACCGCAATCCCTAATCCTATCACACACACTAGAAATAGCCGTGGATTGCTCCTAACGCTCCCTATGCAACTCGTCACAGCCTAAGGAACTAGCTAGCCCTGAAGATAGAAAAATAAAGCCTACCTTGCCTCAGAGAAATTCCCCAAAGGAAAAGGCAGCCCCCCACATATAATGACTGTGAGTAAAGATGAAAATACAAACACAGAGATGAAATAGATTTAGCAAAGTGAGGCCCGACTTACTGAACAGACTGAGGATAGGAAAGGTAACTTTGTGGTCAGCACAAAAAAACTACAAAAAGACCACGCAGAGGGTGCAAAAGACCCTCCGCACCGACTCACGGTGCGGAGGCGCTCCCTCTGCGTCCCAGAGCTTCCAGCAAGCAAAACAAAAATCAAAATAGCAAGCTGGACAGAAAAATAGCAAACAAAAGAAAAACAAGCAGGAACTTAGCTTCTGCTGGGAAGACAGGTCACAAGAACGATCCAGGAGTGAACTAGACCATTACTGGAACATTGACAGGTGGCATGGAGCAATGATCTAAGTGGCGTTAAATAGAGCAGCCAGCTAACGAATTAACCTCGTCACCTGTGGAAGGAAACTCAGAAGCCGCAGCCCCACTCACAACCAACAGAGGAAGCCCATGGACAGAACCAGCCGAAGTACCATTCATGACCACAGGAGGGAGCTTGACAACAGAATTCACAACAGTACCCCCCCTTGAGGAGGGGTCACCGAACCCTCACCAGAGCCCCCATGCCGACCAGGACGAGCCAAATGAAAGGCACGAACCAGATCGGCAGCATGAACATCGGAGGCAAAGACCAAGGAATTATCTTCCTGACCATAACCCTTCTTGGTCAAATCAGTCAACGGTTTAGCAACACTAGAAAAATTACTGATGAAGCGACGATAAAAATTAGCAAAGCCCAGGAACTTTTGCAGACTCTTCACAGATGTCGGCTGAGTCCAATCATAAATGGCCTGGACTTTAACAGGGTCCATCTCGATAGTAGAAGGGGAAAAAATGAAACCCAAAAATGAAACCTTCTGAACTCCAAAGAGACACTTTGACCCCTTCACAAACAAAGAATTGGCACGAAGGACCTGGAACACCATTCTGACCTGCTTCACGTGAGACTCCCAATCATCCGAAAAGACCAAAATATCATCCAAATATACAATCAGGAATTTATCCAGGTACTCTCGGAAGATGTCATGCATAAAGGACTGAAATACTGATGGAGCATTGGAAAGCCAGAATGGCATAACCAGGTACTCAAAATGGCCCTCGGGCGTATTAAATGCTGTTTTCCATTCATCGCCCTATTTAATACGCACAAGATTATACGCACCACGAAGATCTATCTTGGTGAACCAACAAGCCTCCTTAATCCGAGCAAATAAATCAGACAGCAGCGGCAAAGGATACTTAAATTTGACTGTGATCTTATTAAGAAGGCGGTAATCATTACAAGGTCTCAAAGAACCATCCTTCTTGGCCACAAAAAAAAACCCTGCTCCCAATGGTGACGACGACGGGCGAATATGACCCTTCTCCAAGGATTCCTTTACATAACTCCGCGTAGCGGCGTGCTCTGGCACAGAAAAATTGAACAGTCGGCCCTTAGGATACTTACTACCAGGAATCAAATTGATAGCACAATCGCAATCCCTATGAGGAGGTAGGGCACTGGATTTGGGCTCATCAAATACATCCCGGTAATCCGACAAAAACTCCGGGACTTCAGAAGGGGTGGATGACGAAATAGACAAAAATGGAACATCACCATGTACCCCCTGACAACCCCAGCTGGACACAGACATTGATTTCCAATCCAATACTGGATTATGGACCTGTAGCCATGGCAACCCCAAAACGACCACATCATGCAGATTATGCAACACCAAAAAGCGAATATCCTCCTGATGTGCAGGAGCCATGCACATGGTTAATTGGGTCCAGTACTGAGGCTTATTCTTGGCCAAAGGCGTAGCATCAATTCCTCTCAATGGAATAGGATACTGCAAGGGCTCCAAGAAAAAACCACAGCGCCTAGCAAACTCCAAGTCCATCAAATTCAGGGCAGCGCCTGAATCCACAAATGCCATAACAGAATAGGATGACAAAGAGCAAATCAGAGTAACGGACAAAATAAATTTCGACTGTACCGTACCAATGGTGGCAGACCTAGCGAAACGCCTAGTGCGCTTAGGACAATCGGAGATAGCATGAGTGGAATCACCACAGTAAAAACACAGCCCATTCCGACATCTGTATTCTTGCCGTTCAGCTCTGGTAAAAGTCCTATCACATTGCATAGGCTCAGGTCTATGCTCAGATAATACCGCCAAATGGTGCACAGCTTTACGCTCACGCAAGCGTCGATCGATCTGAATGGCCAAAGACATAGACTCATTCAGACCAGCAGGCATGGGAAATCCCACCATGACATCCTTAAGGGCTTCAGAGAGACCCTTTCTGAAAATTTCTGCCAGGGCACATTCATTCCACTGAGTGAGTACAGACCACTTCCTAAACTTCTGACAATATATCTCTACCTCATCCTGACCCTGACACAGAGCCAGCAAGATTTTCTCTGCCTGATCCACTGAATTTGGTTCATCATAAAGCAATCCGAGCGCCAGAAAAAACGCATCAACATCACGCAATGCCGGATCTCCTGGCGCAAGGGAAAATGCCCAGTCTTGAGGGTCGTCACGTAACAAAGAAATAATGATTTTCACTTGTTGAACAGGGTCACCTGAGGAGCGACGTTTCAAAGCAAGAAACAATTTACAATTATTTTTGAAATTCAGAAACTTAGATCTATCCCCAAAAAACAAATCAGGAATTGGAATTTTAGGCTCTAACATCGGATTCTGAACCACAAAATCTTGAATGTTTTGTACCCTTGCAGTGAGATTATTCATACAAGAGGACAGACCTTGAATGTCCATATCTACACCTGTATCCTGAACCACCCAGAGGTAAAGGGGAAAAGAGAGACAAAACACACTGCAAAGAAAAAAAAATGGTCTCAGAACTTCTCTTATCCCTCTATTGAGATGCATTAATACTTTGGGCCACCTGTACTGTTATGACCTGGTGGTTAGGACAATAATGGACCTGGTGGTTAAGAGCACACGGAATGACCTGATATAGGACGAGCTCTGAGACGTGGGAACTCTGCTGACCGCAATCCCTAATCCTATCACACACACTAGAAATAGCCGTGGATTGCTCCTAACGCTCCCTATGCAACTCGTCACAGCCTAAGGAACTAGCTAGCCCTGAAGATAGAAAAATAAAGCCTACCTTGCCTCAGAGAAATTCCCCAAAGGAAAAGGCAGCCCCCCACATATAATGACTGTGAGTAAAGATGAAAATACAAACACAGAGATGAAATAGATTTAGCAAAGTGAGGTCCAACTTACTGAACAGACTGAGGATAGGAAAGGTAACTTTGCGGTCAGCACAAAAAACTACAAAAAGACCACGCAGAGGGCGCAAAAGACCCTCCGCACCGACTCACGGTGCGGAGGCGCTCCCTCTGCGTCCCAGAGCTTCCAGCAAGCAAAACAAAAATCAAAATAGCAAGCTGGACAGAAAAATAGCAAACAAAAGAAAAACAAGCAGGAACTTAGCTTCTGCTGGGAAGACAGGTCACAAGAACGATCCAGGAGTGAACTAGACCAATACTGGAACATTAACAGGTGGCATGGAGCAATGATCTAAGTGGAGTTAAATAGAGCAGCCAGCTAACGAATTAACCTCGTCACCTGTGGAAGGAAACTCAGAAGCCGCAGCCCCACTCACAACCAACAGAGGAAGCCCATGGACAGAACCAGCCGAAGTACCATTCATGTCCACAGGAGGGAGCTTGACAACAGAATTCACAACAGTGTGGAGAGTGAGGCCGTGCCCATTGGTTGGCCGTGTGCTCTGTGTGGAGAGCGAGGCCACACTCACTGGTCAACCGTGTGCTCTGTATGAAGAGCGAGGCCACGCCCACTGGTTGGCCACGTGCTCTGTGTGGAGAGCAAGGCCACACCCACTGGTCTGCCACATGCTCTGTGTGGAGAGCGAGGCCACACTCACTGGTCAACCATGTGCTCTGTATGAAGAGCGAGGCCACGCCCACTGGTTGGCCACGTGCTCTGTGTGGAGAGCAAGGCCACACCCACTGATCTGCCACATGCTCTGTGTGGAGAACGAGGCCACACTCACTGGTCTGCCACATGCTCTGTGTGGAGAGCGAGGCCACACTCACTGGTCAACCGTGTGCTCTGTGTGAAGAGCGAGGCCACACTCACTGGTCAGCCGCATGCTCTGTGTGGAGAGCGAGGCCACGCCCACTGGTTAGCCACGTGCTCTGTGTGGAGAGTGAGGCCACACTCACTGGTCAGCCGCGTACTCTGAGTGAAGAGCGAGGCCATACCCACTGGTCGGCCGCGTGCTCTATGTGTCGCCCACTGGACAGGAGTATGTATAACACATACATACCCTCTGGTCCCAACACAGAAATAGGTGAATGCCCACAGCACAGAGAGTGTGCACTGGGGGATTCATAAGCCTACAGTCACACAGACTGACTGCAGACTGATGGATTTGGACTGGATAATCCTTTTAATTTTTCACATGTATGAGGGCCTCAGAAGAGATATAGCTTTTGGCCAATTGAGGGATTGGTCGCCTGCTATCTCCTTGTACGTCCAATTAAAAAGGATTTTGTCAGCACAAAATGATTGTTCAAACCAAGCACAGACCCTCGATGCATCCTTAGTGTGGCCGATCAGTTCAGTCCCCATCCGACCTTGTTTTGTATCTGTCTCTGCCCTTGATTAACATCTCTGGTTTTCCAAGAGCCAGATGAGGACAGAGATAGATGTATGTGGTGCTCTGAACTGTACGGTCACGCCTAGGGTGCACCGAGTACCCGTGCTTGTTTTGAGCTTGTTTTGAGCAATCAAACTGTGCTGATAGACGTCCTTACAGTAGATAACTTTCTGAAGTTTTAAACAATTTTGGAGATTTTTTTTAGATTCTATTATATAAAGAATGACACCAAAATGTCCCCATCCTAATAATCGGTCTGTCTGTCCATCCCTTCATCCCACAATCCATCCATTTATCTACTTACCATAGAAAGCATAAACCATATGATATAAGGCAGTTTTACTTTATTCTACTAATATGTCCTTTGGTTAATGGGATGCTCATTGATGTCTCTAATAACGATGCATGGTGCAGTTATTTCGCTTGACTGCAGATTTCCATTGTTAATTGTTATTTGTTGTAATTTCTTTATTTGTTTGCAATGTGTTATATAATGAGGAACATTAATTATTTTAATTATCCTCCTGTTAAAACAACTAAGCAGACTTGATTGATTTTTGCAATAAATAAGAATATGTTTTGTATTAAGTACCACAATGATCAAAAATGTATAAAATACGGAGAAAGTAATATGTTTTGTGATATTTGGTTACTGATCACTGTGGGTTCTTATGTATACGCTCAAAATTCAGCTGATGCGTCTGGCACTGGACGCAGATGACAAATATATTTGTCCATGATAACTATGGGATCATTTCATTCCAATATTTTCTCTGCACTTTCCAAATAAAAGGGAATCAGACGTATAATTTTCTTTGGAGACACTATCTGAATTGCCGAGGCAATATTTCTCAGCCATTTCCCATTCACAGTGGGATAAGACATGGGTTCCCTCTGTTCCCGTTACAAGAGTTGATCAACTATATTAGAGTAGAATTGAGGAACAATACAAAAATCCTCAGTCACAAAAATGCAGATTTATTTACTGTAAATTTCATTTCCAGGCGGATCAGCAAAATGGCGGATTTATGAAACCGTAAATTAAAGGACAATCAAAGGGTTAAAAAAAGGATTTACACTCACCTCACCATTCATGTCTCCAGCCCCTCCGTTCATCACCATTGCCCATTCTTATCGTCAAGTGCATCTTCCTATCACTGCTGATGAATGGTGAATCTTGCTCAGTGGGAGTGAGAAGATGATGGTGAAGGGCAGCGGGGCTGGAGAGGTGAACAGTGAGGTGGGGATAATTTTTTTATTTTTTTTTACATTTTACTATTCCAAATTGAATTTCCTGGGAAAATCTGCACAATTAGGCGAATTCGTGTTTTGACAGATCCACTCTTGTTGTGGATATATCCATTCATCTTACTGGTATACTGAACTATAACATGCATCCTCCCCAGAGGAGTACATCTTTTCCCATATCTCCTCCATATCTTGAAAATTATAAGATTCTCTCCAGGTGTATGGTACAGATCTCCGAGCCTGCTCCACTTCTTTTATCCTCAGTGCTCTGACGTCTACTGGAAGTGCGGAAAAGAGAGAAGTACACATACACATACAGTATATAATGGAACTGGGAAAAATTGCCCCCTTTTGTCCAAGTATAAATGAGCTTCATAACAAAGTCTGCACGGACACAGCCTTGGGTGATAGTTCAGTTATCTGTCCTACCAGGCTCCGTTCCTGCACTGAGGTAAAGCCTAATGTGTTTCTTCATACAAGGAGCTCTCTAGGTTATCCCACACCACTAGAAAACCAGGGAAATCACCTCTCTAGATTTGGGTTGGATAACTTCTTTGACATATGCAGGTTGAAGAAGCTGCTCGCCCAGGACCACAACAGGATCAAACAGTTCTTCAGAACTGGAACCCTTGGTTTCTGTTTAAGGAATCTATTGAATTCATGTCTTGGCTAGATAACCAACACAATTCCTAGTCATTAGTATGGGTCAACACTAGACATGGATCGTTTCAAACTAGAACTTGCCAAGTCATTAGTATGGGTCAACACTAGACATGGATCGTTTCAAACTAGAACTTGCCAAGTCATTAGTATGGGTCAACACTAGACATGGATCGTTTCAAACTAGAATTTGCCAAGTCATTAGTATGGGTCAACAGTAGACATGGATCGTTTCAATCTAGAATTTGCTGATGTCACCAAATTTTATCCCCAAGATTGATTTACAGAGAATAAAATTGAGCAAATCTCAATACTGGAAAGCTTGTAATTAATTGGAAATTACACGTGGTAGAGAGACTATATTGCATCATTTTCCTACATTCTAACCAGCCCCTTTTTGCTGCTTAGCAATTGTTGCATAAATGTGAAATTAACTTTTAACCCTGCGTTCGTGCTTTGTCAATAAATGGGTCACTAGTTGGGGAGGGGGGGGAGGTAGAGCATTCATTTTCCCAAACTAATCCTCCCTCTTGTCATGTAAGCATGTCCCTGTGGGTGTGAATGATGTGATTTGTTAGATTGTCGCCACCACCGGCTCTTTGTAAACTCACAGCTGGCCGAGATGTGCATCACTGCTGCCTCCCTGGGCAAGCACAGAGCGCCATCAAAGCCAGAGAGTGTACACCAAAATATATAGGACATTTTCAGTGGGGCAGAACATTGGTAATGGTAACATTTCTCTTACATAATACTTCTTTCCACAGGTACATGCTTACATAATGAAATGGAAGGTTAGTCCGAGGAAAACCACGTCACTCCGGCTAGGCACTCTTTAATATACATAGCTCGAGGGCAGGTTTTAAAGTTAATTTTACTTTTACTAAGCAATCGCTAAGAAGCAAAAGAGGCCCTGTTTGAATGCAGGAAAAGGCTGCAGTACAGACATGGTGGCGGTTTACAGCAGTTGACAGGTTCCTTTTAATATAAGGGTCAGAGTTTTTCTGATACAGAGCTTCCATTCACCCAAGTAAGCATAGTTTTAATGGTGTTATTTGAGAACATGAACACAGAAAAGTACATTAATGTGTCTGATCACCATAGTGTAACGTGGCACGGGGCGGTGTTGTGAATTCTGTTTTCGGACTCCCTCCTGTGGTCATGAATGGTACTTCGGCGAGTTCTGTCCATGGACTCCCTCTGGTGGCTGTGAGTGGAGCTGCTGCTTCTGAGGTTCCTTCCACAGGTGACGTAGTTTATTCTTTGGCTGGCTGTTCTATTTAACTCCACTCAGATCGTTACTCCATGCCAGCTGTCAATGTTCTTGTACTGGTTCAGTTCGCTCTTGGATCTTTCTGGTGACCTGTCTACTCCAGCAGAAGCTAAGTCCCTGCTGGCTAATTATTTGTTTATTGTTTCCTTGTCCAGTTGGCTATCATGATTTTGTCTTGCTAGCTGGAAGCTCTGGGATGCAGAGTGGCACCTCCGCACCGTGAGTCGGTGCGGAGGTCTTTTTGCACACTCAGGTCGTTCCGGGTGCTCTTAACCACCAGGTCCATAACAGTACAGCTGGCCCAAAGTACTAATGCATCTCAATAGAGGGATAAGAGAAGTTCTGAGACCATTTTTTTTTCTTTGCAGTGTTTTTTGTCTTTCTTTTCCCCTTAACCTCTGGGTGGTTCAGAACACAGGTGTAGATATGGACATTCAGGGTCTGTCCTCTTATGTGGATCATCTCATAGTAACATATAGTAACATAGTAACATAGTTAGTTAGGCCGAAAAAAGACATTTGTCCATCCAGTTCAGCCTATATTCCATCATAATAAATTCCCAGATCTACGTCCTTCTACAGAACCTAATAATTGTATGATACAATATTGTTCTGCTCCAGGAAGACATCCAGGCCTCTCTTGAACCCCTCGACTGAGTTCGCCATCACCACCTCCTCAGGCAAGCAATTCCAGATTCTCACTGCCCTAACAGTAAAGAATCCTCTTCTATGTTGGTGGAAAAACCTTCTCTCCTCCAGACGCAAAGAATGCCCCCTTGTGCCCGTCACCTTCCTTGGTATAAACAGATCCTCAGCGAGATATTTGTATTGTCCCCTTATATACTTATACATGGTTATTAGATCGCCCCTCAGTCGTCTTTTTTCTAGACTAAATAATCCTAATTTCGCTAATCTATCTGGGTATTGTAGTTCTCCCATCCCCTTTATTAATTTTGTTGCCCTCCTTTGTACTCTCTCTAGTTCCATTATATCCTTCCTGAGCA